>NC_056731.1:591662757-591728908 GCF_019279795.1 Protopterus annectens | reverse complement strand
CCCTACCTTCATTCATATGTCTTAGCCCTGCTGACCTTCATTCCTCTCCTCTCTAGAGCATATCTCCACCTCTCCAGGGTCTCCTAAACCTGGTCCCTAATCTCATTACAGATCACAATGTCATCTGCAAACATCATAGTCCACGGGGCCTCCTGTCTGATCTCATCTGTCAACCTGTCCATCACCACTGCAAATAAGAAAGGGCTCAGAGCTGATCCTTGATGTAATCCCACCACCTTAAACGTATCTGTCACTCCCACCACAGTCCCCACCACTGTCACACTACCCTCGTACATATCCTGTACCACTCTTACATACTTCTCTGCCACTTCCGACTTCCTCATACAATACCACAACTCCTCTCTAGGCAGCCTGTCATATGCTTTTTGTAAGTTGACAAAGACACAATGCAACTCCTTCTGGGCTTCTCTGTATTTCTCCAACAACACTCTCAGAGCAAACATTGCATCTGTAGTGCTCTTTCCTGGCATGAAACCATACTGCTGATCACTAATCATCACCACCTTCTTAACTCTAGCTTGACTACTCTTTCCCATGTAACTTCAAGCTGTGACTGATCAATTTTATCCCTCTGCTGGTTACCTTCTCTTCGCAGCTCTGCACACATCACCCCTTATTTTTGTAAAAGACAGGTACCAAAACAGTTTTTCTACTGTCACTTCTCGTGGGCATCTCCTCTGACTTTCCAAAATTTCATTAAACAATCTAGTTAAAAATTCCACTGCCATTTCTCCTAAGCACCTCCATGCTTCCACTGGAATGTCATCTGGGCCAATAGCCTTTCCATTCTTCATCCTCTTCATAGCTGTCCTTACTTCCTCCTTGCTAATCTGTTTCACTTCCTGATTACTATCCCCACATCATCCAACCTTCTCTCTCTCTCTCTCTCTCTCTCTCTCTCATTCTCTTCATTCATCAGCCCCACAAAGTACTCTTTCCATCTACTCAACACACTCTCCCCGCTTGTGAGTACATTTCCCTCACTATCCTTTATCACCCCTTACCTGCTGCACATCTTTCCCAGCTCTGTCCCTCTGTCTAGCCAATTGGTACAGGTCCTTTTCTCCCTCTTTAGTGTCCTATCTCTCATACAACTCTCCATATACCTTATCCTTAGCCACTTCTTTCTTTGCCATCTCCTTATACTCATGTCTACTTTCTTCATCTCTTTGACAATACCACTTCTTCTATCCCAGCCAGCCTCTTCTTCCCTCTGTCCTTACTCTCCTATACTTCCTCAATTTCCACCACCAGGTCTCCCTTGTCCTCCTTCCTCTGTTCAGACATGTCACACCAGCACCTTTCTGCTCAGTCTCCATTATTAGCTGTTTTCTGCTATAGTTACCCAGCTATTCGGTAACTCTTCACTGCCTCCCAGTGCCTCGGGTCATTAACTCTTCCATGAACTCCCACCTCCCGCCAGTCACCCCTTTTTTTAACTTCCACCATTTAATACTTGCTTTTCAAGCTTTCACTCATCCTCCTCTTCTTGATCACCAACGTCATGCTTACAGACCACCATTCTTTGCTGCTTAACTACACTTTCCCTGTCACCACTTATAGGTTCATAGGGTTAGTTCTAGGCTATAAATGCCCTTGTGAGCCATTTAAGCCCTAGCCAATTATCACTTGTGAGATTCAAACCCTGTACCTTGTGTTTGTAAAGGCAAACACCTTAACCATTAGAGCTCACCCTCCCCAACCGTCCAACTACAGTCTCAATCCCTTCATATTGGTCCTCCTACATAGGATATAATCCACCTGTGTGCATCTTCCTCCACTGTTGTACATCACCCTATGCTCCTCCCTCTTCTTAAAATACGTATTCACCACAGCCATATCCATCCTTTTCGCAAAATCCACAATCATCTGACTTTCTGCATTCCTCTCCTTAACACCATACTTAAACATCACTTCCTCATCCCCTCTGTTCCCTTCACCAACATGCCCATTGAAGTCCACTCCAATCACTAGTCTCTCACCCTTGGGTACACTCACCACCACTTGATCCAACTCACTCCAAAATGTTTCTTTCTCATCCATCGCATACCCAACTTGTGGAGCATATGCACTAACAACATTCATCATTACACCATTAATTTCAAGCTTCATAAACATCACTCTATCAGACACTCTCTTCACCTCCAAAACACTCTTAAGTATTACTGTTCCTTTAGGATAACCCCTACCCCATTTCTCCTGCCATCCACACCATGATAGAACAATGTGCTTTCAGAAAAGATTTAAGGGTTGACACTCCATTCAATCCAGGTGGTTTATCTGCATTAAAAAATAAAATCCATTTCTGCTCTGCTGTCTCTGTCCAATTTACTAAGTCACTTCACTACTTAGGTTCATAGGTTGGTACTGGGTATCTGCCTGAAGGCATATATTAGCCCAGCCACGTTGTGCAGTATTAGTAGTTCCCTACTACTTCTCTGCCTTTCAAAAGATTTTGATACCGTATCCCACAGCTCCTCCTCCATCTGCTCACTCAAACATCAACTGGTTTACCAGCTACCTTAAAAACCATACTTAATTCACTAAATGACTAAACTCCCACTCCCAGATCCTCCCAGTCCTGACTGGAGTTTCCCAATGATTCATATTAGGTCCAATGCTCTTTAACATTTTCATAAACTACATGCACAAAGAAGCAAAATCTTCGTCCATTATACAATACACCAATGACCCAACCCTTTTCTGCTCAGCCATATCCTCAAACTCCCTACAAACCATTACTTAAGACATTTTCTCATCAAGTGAGGAAAGGTTAAAACAAAAGCACCTACTTCTACACCCAAATAAAATAAAAAGCTGCTGATACATACTCTGTGCAGAATGTTTAGGAGGTGTTTAGTCACAAACTAAACTACTTAGTATCACTGAAAACGAGTTGAATTTCCATCATCAAAGTGAAGAAAAAAAACACATATAGCAAACTCGGGCTTGTATACAAAACTAAGCCTTCTCTAGATGGCCACAGAAGAAACACTTCAGCTGCATCTTTTCTGCTTCCCAGTTTCCTGTTCACCTCCACAATATTCTCTAATCTCCCTGCTATCCAAAAATGCAAGCTAGAAAAACACTACAACAAAATCAGCAAATTTACCTCTCTAATCTTTCCCAAACTCCAACATCTTGTCTGCTTACTCCATTACATCACATACTCAAAACTAGTTATGACACTTAAACCATTACATCAATGCTCTAACAACCCTACCTTATCCAGCAGTATATAATGTCATAAACCTCAAAGAAACCCCCATTCCAGTCAGTAAAACCTACTGAAGTCCTAAAATGTTAACAACATGGTGATACTCTATTTTCAGTAGGAATCTTTAAACTCTAGAACAAACTTCCCTCCTCCATAAGGATCATACAAAACTGTCAAGTCTTTCAAAGCTACACTAAAACCCATCAAATGAACTCAGGAATATGTAACTCTTTTATCCCAAAGGTTGAAGCTAAATCACTGCTCTTCCCTTCCATAATGAAGGAAATGTACTTCTTACATATGTGACTAATGCTATACATAATTAAAACTTGGAACAAAAAGGAGCCCAAAAGGAGCAATAACATGTTTTCTTATTCCTAATCAGAAGTTATTGCTTCCATTATAAAGCAAGATCTTGACAGAATAAAGTTTGTGATTTCTAAATGGCAGTTAAGATGACATAATAACTGTTGATGCAATTATGACCAAGATTTATTTACCACAGATGCAAAAACTACTAAATTAGTAGATTATTTTCCATATGATGAAGATACAAATGCAACAAACCTTATAAACGAAAAAGAATATACTACACAGACTATAAAGGGAAAAAATCTCCCATATACTAAAACGTAAGCAAAGTCACCAAAACATCAAATTAAATTATGAAATTAAAAAATAAACCTAATTACAAAGTCAAACAGCGATAAAAATTTAAAATATTTAGATAAATCAAGCTAATGAAAGTCATAAGTATTCTTCAGCTGTTGCAGCAGGAAAATATATACTCTTCAACTATTTTATTTATTTATTTTATTTTTATTTTACATTTGTTGACCGGGCTAGTCTAGCTGGACATATATCCGTTTACAGTAGAGGCCTGGGGAGAAAAGCTCCAGTATAGATAAAATTACAGTGATTTATAACAATTTTCTTAATAGATTTATACAAGGTACAAGAGAGGATATCTATAACATTTAAAAAAAATATTAAGTCAAGTTATACAACAAAAAATAAGAACTACATACTAAAGTTAATAAGAAATATAGGCATCCCTTAGGATTCAACTGTCAACTCCAGAAAGCTTCAGGTAGGGCCAGTAAGGGGACAGGAAGGAAGAATAATAAGGCGTATTGAGACATACTTTCAATCGGGATTGGTACAGGGACATAGCCATTGAGAAGTAAGATGTGCTTTGATTTGTCTTTTGAACAGAAATTGGACTGTAGAGTAGCTATTTCTTGAGGGATTAGATTCCAGTGTTTCCCTATGGAATTTGAAAATAGTGCATCCCCAGCTTTATTATATGATTTAGTTATGGATACTAGAAACTTGTTGGCGGAACGAAGTGTGTTTAGGTTCTTATATGGAGAAATAAGTCTAGCCAGGCTTGGAGTATTTTCAGGGAAATGAAGAGTTTTATGAATGATAAGTAGTTGTTGGTAAAGTAGGTAGTTATTTAGTTATAGCCAATTTAGTTGTTTCAGGTTATAACAGTGGTGAGTTCTATGGGGAGTTGCATTAATGAATCTAGCTATACTGTTATAACAGGTTGAGAGTTTATTGATGTTATTTTTAGATAGTGTGGTATATATAGCCGAAGCATAAAAAAGGGTGGAGAGCAGGTGGGTCTGTGCAATGGTTTTTCTAGCTGCTGGGGTAAGGAAGGGTTTAATTCTGTAGAGTGTCCCAATTTTTTTATTAACAGCTTTAATAGTACTATTAATTTGGTCATCAAAGTTAAGATGGTTGTCAATGGTTACACCTAATAGTCGAGTGGTATTGTCAGGGTTAATGCAGGTAGAATTATCTGAGGTGATAGTAAAGAGAGGTGTAGGAGATTTGTTAGTAGGAGTAAAGAGAAGAAGCTTTGTTTTTTTGGGATTAAGGAGGAGGCAGTGCTGCATAAACCATTTTTCAACGTTATGAAAGGTTGTTTGGGTGATGGACTGGAGCGAGGGAATATTTATGGCAGAGCAGATCAATGTTGAGTCATCTGCATATTGGATGCAGGTTGCTTGTGGTACGTTCAAATATAGGTCATTAATAAATACTGAGAAAAGAAGGGGTCCAAGGATAGATCCTTGTGGAACACCAACGTTTACTGGGAGTAAAGATGAGGTTGTTTTCCCAAAGAACTGCTTGTTGTCTGTTTTCAAGATAGCTTCTAAACCACTGTAAAGTATGTGAACTTAAGGCGAGGTTGTTAAGTTTTTCAGGAGTATGTTATGGTTAACCATATCAAAAGCTTTTGATAGATCTATAAATACAGCAGAAGGGAGAGGGTTACTGTTTCGATTTCTATTTATGGAGTCAGCAAAGGACAGAAGGGCAGTTGTAGTACTGTGATGGGGCCTGAAACCATGTTGACAGTCAGCTAGAAGGTTGTTTTGAAGAAGGTAGTTAAGAAATTGTTTGTGTATACACCTTTCCATTATCTTAGCTAATGGGGACAGTAAGGCAATAGGACGATAATTGCATAATTCAGAAGAAGGGCCCCTTTATGAAGGGGAATTATGTGAGATATCTTCCAAACTGAAGGGATTTTCCTTTCAAAGATGGTCCTATTTATCAGAATAGATATCGGGTGATAGATAGCTTTTGCAGCAATTTGTAAGTATTCAGAAGGGAGTTGGTCAGCCGATGGGTGCAAGTGCCGGTTTTAGTTTTAAGAGAAGCTTATATGATAGAAGAAGAGACAGGTTGGATTTGAAAGACATTAGTAGAGGCTGGAGAGGTATTATGTGAGGATGCAGTAGGTGTTGGTAGTGAGTTTGCTAGTGTTAGAATGGCTTCTGTAAAGTAGTTATTAAAGGCATCTGGGATCTGAGTAGAGGTATTAGAGTTAAATCCTGAGGGGGTAGGAGTAGTAGAATGTCCTGGTTTAAGAAGGTTATTAATACCTGACCAAAATTTTTGAGGGGTATTTTGTGTAGTTTTTTGAAGGTGAAGATAAAATTCCTGTCTCTAAGAGTGTCTTTCTTGGTAGTATTTCTTAACTGTTTGTAGAGGAGATGGTCAGATGGAGATTTGGTAGCTTTCCATTTAGCCCAGGTTTTATTTCTAAGGATCATTTTTTCTTTTGTTTGCTTAGTTAGCCAAGAGGCAGTTTTGGCTCTTATCCTAGTAGAGTGGAATGGAGCATGATAGTCAAGGATTTGCAGAAACTTTGTGTTAAAATAGGTAACTGCTTCATTAAGTTCAAGGTGTGATAATGGTGACCAGTCACATGCCACACCTTGTAATTCAGTAAGGAAGTTATCAGGGTTGAAAAATCTTTTGAAGCGGCATCTTCAAGTTTATGCATATTAGGAATATTTAGTTTTGTCTGATCACATATGTAAGTGTGTGATCACTAATACTATCAGGAAGTGTACCTGGAGTATAGTTACTGGGCGTTATTAATTAGAATCCAGTCCAAAATTGTTTCTTTCTTATTTGGTTTATGGATTCTAGTTGTAGTTGTTATTAATTGAGAGTAACCATGGAGATTAATATGGTTAGTAGGTTGCTGGGCTGCACAGGTTTTCCAATCAATGTTGAAATCACCAAGTATTATGGTTTCTTGGGGTAGTTGGTTGGACAGAGAACTGAGTAGGTTTTCTAGCGTTTGGGTATTATTGCCAGGGGGAAGGTACATACATATTAGATAGATTGCTTTATTGTTGTTTATCTGTAGCTTGATTGATAAAATTTCTGATTTTTGGGCTTGTTAATGGAAGTTCCTCAAACTGGGTAATTTGTAGTTTGGATTTATAAATAATGGCTATACCGCCACCTTTCTTCTTTATTCGGTCATTTCTAAGTATGTTATAGCCAGGAGGGGTGATTTCCTGGTCTAGAGTAGAGGGTTTTAGCTATGTTTCTGTTACACATAATATATCGAATGAATGCAAGTAAAGGAGGGCATGAAGATGGTGGATTTTGTTGTTTATACTTCTGATGTTGATATGAGCTATTAGAGAGGAATTGTTAGCTCTAGAACCTGATGCAAGAAGAGGAGAAGAGTTTAAGTTTTGGTTGTGATTGCTTAGGGTGAAGGACCGGGATTAGGATGAATGTCACCATGTAAGAGAGGAGTTGATGATGGGGAGATGATAGTACTTTAAGTTTTCTGAAGGCAAATATTAAAGAAATCTTTTGTTAAAGTTGAGGGTTATGTAGAAACCCGATTGATATTTTCAGCAACGTAGATAGTTGGAAGAACAGGTAATGTTACTATGTTTAACTACAACCAGGAACATGAAGAATAAAACTCCATACAAGTGTAATATACTGGTTAAGGCAGAGGAACAATTTCTGACTCTGTAATACATAATACTATATACTTTCTGCAAGATTTATCAACAATTTTAACACGCAGTACATAAAGGAGAAAAAACTGAGTTAGAATTTTGAGATAAAAAAAAAAAAAACACTAACACAGAATGTACTACAAAAAACTTGAATAAACTAAAGAACACTTGCACTTGCTCTGTGGGACCTAATAAAATTCACAGGTTTCCCTGCTATATAGAGTCAGATAAAGCACTACCCGACCTCTTACACCACTTCAGAAGTACATAGTAAAAAATGTGGTGGCACAAAGTGGTAGTTCATGTGAAACAATCAAATTCAAACAGAGCCAGGTGTATTTCAGAGAACCCATATAATTACAGTCCCATCAGTTTAACGAGCATACTTTGGCAAAATAATAATAAAGGAGCTTATCCATGAACCTCTGATAAAAATGGAAACAGGAGGTCTCTTGGTCCTAAATCAAGCTCATTATGGATTCATGAGTGGGAAGTTTTGCTTTCATAGGTTCATAGATTGGTACTCAGGGCTAATTGCCCTCTGCGAGCCATTTTATGCCTAACCATTATCCCTTGTGAGACTCGAGACCCTGCACTTTTGGTTTCTAAGGCAAACACCTTAACCATTAGGGCTACCCTCATAACCTTTCTAAAACTAGCAGTTACATCACTTCAACAATGTAACTGATGCTGTAGAGGTTCAAAAAGCATAATTCAATCTCGTGAAGGTATAAGACAAACTCTAACAAGTAAACATACTATATAATTAAAAGTTTAAAAGGTGCTTACATACAATTAACTGCATCAAAAATTTGCTTTAAAACACAAGACACAGTGGTATGCATATTAGTGTACTCAGAAATAATATTCATTAAATTGCATTATGTCATTCAGGTGATTTTCGGGCCATACAGAAATTTCGATAGAAATGCTTTGGCTCACACTCTTAAGATCCATAGTAGCAGCTACCAGGAGTCAAAAACTGAGCTATTTGTGACTTATGTTGATAGGAAAACTAAGCCTAGCTTGTTGCACAATTTCTCCTATACACTTAAGAATTCATGTCACTTTTACAAAACCTCAACTTGGTGCCTTCTAACTAGGAATATTTTGGCTGTAGTTACTCTTGATGTGATTAACGCTTTTTTTGTGTGAAAACCACAGCTGACACAAGTTTAAGGATTATTTTGTGTATACTTTTGAACACCTTATGGCAACAATGACATAGTGTTATAAGATTTAACAGATATTGTGTTAAAAAACTTATTTTGTTTCCGAGGGGGAATATTTCAGCATATTATTTCCACAGTGGAGATAGGACCATGTATGCCCTCAATTGTGCTAATTTTAGTTGGCCACAGCCTACTACTGGAGATAAAAGTTTTCTTTACCTCCTGAGTTTTACCACAGTCTAATTGAGGGCTTCTTTATTATAGGTGGTGGATGATGTATTTATTGATTTGGAATGCAAGTGACATTATTGTCAATGGTATGGAATTTATTGATTACATACAACAAATTACTGGGATTTTGAAACTTACCTTCCATTTTGATTTTTTTAAAGATTAATTATCCTAATGTATTACTTACTAAAGACTTTGCAAAAAAAGTGCTTTATAGCCATACCTGGATTCTTCTGCCCAATCGCAATCGTTTGATTTTAAAGAGTGAGTTTGGTAGTTGAAACTAAATGTTTGTAAGAGACCTGGGCTTAATTACAGTTTATCTATTCCCTGTGTTTTAAAGAAATGAGCTACTATTTTGTAATGGCAGTTGTAATTATTGTATAATTATTTTACAATTTTGGTGGTGGTTTTCACCATATATTTTATTTATTATACAGTTTTAATATTTTACATATTATAAGCCATATGCTTTTTAGGTGTTCAGACTTTAGTTAGGCTGACATGATATCAGTGCTCCTTTTAAGTGGCAACCAATCAAGGTGAAGTATTTAAAGGATTTTCCTTTCAAAGATGGTCCTATTTATCAGAATAGATATCGGGTGATAGATAGCTTTTGCAGCAATTTGTAAGTATTCAGAAGGGAGTTGGTCAGCCGATGGGGTGCACGGTTTTAGTTTTAAGAGAAGCTTATATATGATAGAAGAAGAGACAGGTTGGATTTGAAAGACATTAGTAGAGGCTGGAGAGGTATTATGTGAGGATGCAGTAGGTGTTGGTAGTGAGTTTGCTAGTGTTAGAATGGCTTCTGTAAAGTAGTTATTAAAGGCATCTGGGATCTGAGTAGAGGTATTAGGGTTAAATCCTGAGGGGGTAGGAGTAGTAGAATGTCCTGGTTTAAGAAGGTTATTAATACCTGACCAAAATTTTTGAGGGTATTTTGTGTAGTTTTTGAAGGTGAAGATAAAATTCCTTTTTGTCTCTAAGAGTGTCTTTCTTGGTAGTATTTCTTAACTGTTTGTAGAGGAGATGGTCAGATGGAGATTTGGTAGCTTTCCATTTAGCCCAGGTTTTATTTCTAAGGATCATTTTTTCTTTTGTTTGCTTAGTTAGCCAAGAGGCAGTTTTGGCTCTTATCCTAGTAGAGTGGAATGGAGCATGATAGTCAAGGATTTGCAGAAACTTTGTGTTAAAATAGGTAACTGCTTCATTAAGTTCAAGGTGTGATAATGGTGACCAGTCACATGCCTGTAATTCAGTAAGGAAGTTATCAGGGTTGAAAAATCTTTTTGAGCGGCATCTTCTAAGTTTATGCATATTAGGAATATTTAGTTTTTGTCTGATCACATATGTAAGTGTGTGATCACTAATACTATCAGGAAGTGTACCTGGAGTATAGTTACTGGGGGCGTTATTAATTAGAATCCAGTCCAAAATTGTTTCTTTCTTATTTGGTTTATGGATTCTAGTTGTAGTTGTTATTAATTGAGAGTAACCATGGAGATTAATATGGTTAGTAGGTTGCTGGGCTGCACAGGTTTTCCAATCAATGTTGAAATCACCAAGTATTATGGTTTCTTGGGGTAGTTGGTTGGACAGAGAACTGAGTAGGTTTTCTAGCGTTTGGGTATTATTGCCAGGGGGAAGGTACATACATATTAGATAGATTGCTTTATTGTTGTTTATCTGTAGCTTGATTGATAAAATTTCTGATTTTGGGCTTGTTAATGGAAGTTCCTCAAACTGGGTAATTTGTAGTTTGGATTTATAAATAATGGCTATACCGCCACCTTTCTTCTTTATTCGGTCATTTCTAAGTATGTTATAGCCAGGAGGGGTGATTTCCTGGTCTAGAGTAGAGGGTTTTAGCTATGTTTCTGTTACACATAATATATCGAATGAATGCAAGTAAAGGAGGGCATGAAGATGGTGGATTTTGTTGTTTATACTTCTGATGTTGATATGAGCTATTAGAAGGGAATTGTTAGCTCTAGAACCTGATGCAAGAAGAGGAGAAGAGTTTAAGTTTTGGTTGTGATTGCTTAGGGTAGAAGGACCGGGATTAGGATGAATGTCACCATGTAAGAGGAGTTGATGATGGGGAGATGATAGTACTTTAAGAAGTTTGAGGCAAATATTAAGAAATCTTTTGTTAAAGTTGAGGGTTATGTGAGAAACCCGATGATATTTTGGCAGTAGATAGTTGGAAGAACAGGTAATGTTACTATGTTTAACTACAACCAGGAACATGAAGAATAAAACTCATACAAGTGTAATATACTGGTTAAGGCAGAGGAACAATTTCTGACTCTGTAATACATAATACTATACTTTCTGCAAGATTTATCAACAATTTTAACACGGTACATAAAGGAGAAAAAACGAGTTAGAATTTTGAGATAAAAAAAAAAACACTAACACAGAATGTACTACAAAAAAACTTGAATAAACTAAAGAACACTTGCTCTGTGGGACCTAATAAAATTCACAGGTTTCCCTGCTATAGAGTCAGATAAAGCACTACCCGACCTCTTACACCACTTCAGAAGTACATAGTAAAAATGTGGTGGCACAAAGTGGTAGTTCATATGAAGCAATCAAATTAAACAGAGCCAGGTGTATTTCAGAGCCATATAATTACAGTCCCATCAGTTTAACGAGCATACTTTGCAAAATAATAAAAGGGCTTATCATGAACCTCTGATAAAAATGAAACAGGAGGTCTCTTGGTCCTAAATCAAGCTCATTATGGATTCATGAGTGGGAAGTTTTGCTTTCATAGGTTCATAGATTAGTACTAGGCTAATTGCCCTTGCGAGCCATTTTATGCCTAGCCAATTATCCCTTGTGAGACTCGAACCCTGCACTTTTGGTTTCTAAGGCAAACACCTTAACCATTAGGCTACCCTCATAACCTAAACTAGCAGCATCACTTCAACAAGTAACTGATGCTGTAGAGGTTCAAAAAGCATAATTCAATCTCGTGAAGGTATAAGACAAACTCTAACAAGTAAACATACTATATAATTAAAAGTTTAAAAGGTGCTTACATACAATTAACTGCATCAAAAATTTGCTAAAACACAGACACAGTGGTATGCATATTAGTGTACTCAGAATAATATTCATTAAATTGCATTATGTCATTCAGGTGATTTTCGCCATACAGAAATTTCGATAGAAATGCTTTGGCTCTACTCTTAAGATCCATAGTAGCAGCTACCAAGTCAAAAACTGAGCTATTGGCGACTTATGTTGATAGGAAAACTAAGCCATTGTTGCACAATTTCTCCTATACACTTAAGAATTCATGTCACTTTTTACAAAACCTCAACTTGGTGCCTTCTAACTAGGAATACTGGCTGGTTACTCTTGATGTGATTAGCTTTTTTTGTGTGAAACTACATGACACAAGTTTGGATTATTTTGTGTATACTTTAACACCTTATGGCAACAATGACATAGTGTTATAAGATTTAACAGATATTGTGTTAAAAAACTATTTTGTTTGAGGGGGGAATATTTTCAGCATATTTCCACAGTGGAGATGGGACCATGTATGCCCTCAATTGTGCTAATTTAGTTACAGCCTACTGAGATAAAAGTTTTCTTTACCTCTGAGTTTTACAGTCCTATTGAGGTTTATTATAGGTAATTGGATGATGTATTTATTATTTGGAATGGTGACATTAGTCAATGTATGGAATTTATTGATTACATACAACAAATTACTGGATTTTTGAAACTTACCTTCCATTTTGATTTTTTTAAAGATTAATTATCCTAATGTATTACTTACTAAAGACTTTGCAAAAAAAGTGCTTTATAGCCATACCTGACTTTGTCGAATCGCAATCGTTTGATTTTAAAGAGTGAGTTTGGTAGTTGAAACTAAATGTTTGTAAGAGACCTGGGCTTAATTACAGTTTATCTATTCCCTGTGTTTTAAAGAAATGAGCTACTATTTTGTAATGGCAGTTGTAATTATTGTATAATTATTTTACAATTTTGGTGGTGGTTTTCACCATATATTTTATTTATTATACAGTTTTAATATTTTACATATTATAAGCCATATGCTTTTTAGGTGTTCAGACTTTAGTTAGGCTGACATGATATCAGTGCTCCTTTTAAGTGGCAACCAATCAAGGTGAAGTATTTAAAGATGTACTCTAAGGGAGTTATTTTACTCCGAAGAAATCCTTTTATTTCACAGGATGAAAGCACTAAGTTTATTAAAAGGTTGTACTTGACTTTTGTGCAGTCTTTGCTTCACCTTTTGTGCACAGTATCAAATCAGTTCAAATAAATAAATGTGTCACTATACAAGAAACCAGTTCAGCCAATTATAGTGTGTAATGCAGCTTTTTTGTAGATAAAAATGAAACTATTTGTAGAATTTGAGAAAATTTAAAGGCCTCTCACAAAGAAAATAGAGGAGTCAGAAATGCCATCAGTACAATTAAAGTATATTGATCATGTCTGGCAGCAGTAGTAAAGAATATGATGCTACTTATGCCGATTGGGTGGACAATGCATCATATCTGCAAAATGACAGGTTTCTTTCTCACATTGATTCAGTATGCTGAGAAGGACTTCAAAGTAACACATTCTAAATTAGGACTACAGTATTCTTTCAACAGAAGTTTGGGTATCATCAGGCTTACAGTTTTGTTAGGAAAAGCCCTGCTTATATCTGTTATCGACTACAGTTTGTTGACATATTCTGGAGATGACCATGCAGTTCATGAAAAGATAAAAGGGATTCAGCAATCTATTGTTTGGTTTTATGACTGGTTTTGATTACACTACCCATCAACAGAAACGACATACAGTACCCGTAGAACTACCCTTGAATGAGTGAAACCTCGCTGGTGTTAACATAAACCACCTACTGCATGCAAGGAACATTTAGTTCATGGGAAAATCAAATTGCTTGTACATACTGTTAAAAAAAACTAATTAATTAAATCAATAAATCTACACTTCATACCCAACCTTTCTTCTTAGGAATCACCCATAATTATACTATCATAACAAACCAAACCTACTGAATTCGCTGTTTGTTTTCCCTCCTTCCATATCACTCATCTACTGTTGATACACTTCATATCTTCCAAAACCTTTTTTAACATATATATGTCACACACAGACACACACGCGCTGCACACACACACACACACACACACACACACACACACACACACACACACACACACACACACAGTTTGTATTATCCGTATTTATAACTCCATACCATTCTTATTAGCTTCATAACCTCTGCAACATTTTGATCACACCCTCTTCCTTTTTTGTAGCCACCATACTCTCTTGTGTTCTTCCCAGCCTTTAGATTCTCTAGCTCCTCAGTATTCCCTCCAAAATTTGCTTATTCACTCTCCTCACACCCAATCACAAGTTAACTCCATCCATCTCCAGTCATCTCACATATCTTTGCTCCCCTCCCACCCCAATTCCCCAGACACTCACTCTTTTACTGGGAGATCTTCACTTATTGTATACATACAGTAGACACCCCTTAAAGGAATACTGCTTTGCTCCCTCATGCTCTACATTCTCTAGATCTTAAAGCTGCTGCTACAGTTACTTCACACTAGGAATACGTATAACCATAACATGCATTTACATACGCTTGTTGATATCAATTATTTTCCTTCAACCTTCACACCAAAATACACAGTAATTACCTGACTGCCACTGCCTCCATCAATCAGACTACATTAATATATACACACATACTACCTACCCATATGTATTAAACATTCACATCACATCACAACCATACCAGCACCCAGCTCACATACATCAAACATATCAGGGTCCCAATACCTCATCATCTCTAATTTTGGTGGAATACCCACAACTTCACTTCCAAAAACACTACTTGCATTTAGTCCCATTGTCTTTATACTTATGCTAAGAGGCAAAATTGAACCCAGTCCAAGACCGCTCAACAATAATGCCTCAACTCAAACCAATAAAACTGTGTCATATTACCTGCTCCCTCTATCTCCCACAGCATCAAGAACAAAAATCGACCAAATCAATGCATTTACCACTCAACATAATCTTGACATTATACCCATTACAGAAATGTGGCTGAAATTTGACAGCCATAGTCTTCACCATCTCATACCTCTAGTATTACAGACCAGGCAAAAAAACCTGGGGGAAGAGCATTAATTCCCTTCAACATCCTTAACCCTCCCCCACTGTTGCACAAGCCTACAGTAACTCAGAATTGGATTTTAACTGTATCCTTTTAAAGTTTCCAACAAACAACCCAAAACCCCTTCTTATAGCCATTGCATGACACCTCTACCAGCCTCACTACTACTTCAATACCTTCACCCAATAAATGGGTTTATCTGAGTCTGTCAAAATCGGTCATCATTGAATTGCAGTTCGTCAACACTGAAAATATCGAAATCTCACTTCATTGAAGCAGCGGAATAAAGATCTTCCCAGGGTAAACAACTTGTTTTGTGAGACAATGAACTTTGCCCTTTTCCCAACTGCAGTGCGATCTTGGAGTTGGTATATTTAGTTGGAGGGGTGTGGTAGGCATAGCCCTCCACCTAGGTGGTTTAAGGATGGTGCAGTTTAGGTTTTGTTTCTTTTTGTTAACTAGTAACTTACCCTGAGTACGTCTTTGTTGTTCCATTTCTTCAATGAAGTGGGATTTCAATATTTTGTGTGTCAATGAACTACGATTTGAGGATGTGCGATTTCGACAAAGTCAGGTAGATCCCAATAAATATACACGAAAGCTCCCAAAAACTGTAACCTAACAATTCTTGGAGACTTCAACCTTAACCACTTAGGACCAAAAGCCACTGATATGTTAAAACTTCTGGCCAGCTTAATGAACTCTGAAGCCACTAGACCAAACCCTCAATCAACAGGTACACCATACTAGATCTTGTAATAACTAATAATCCTACAGTGGTATCTAACCTCACCATATATGCACCCTCCTTCAGTGATCACTGTCCCATTATTTTTCAACACATAATCTAACATTAAATATAAACCTAAACTTATCACCTTCAGATCCAAAATCATTCAAAAAAATGTACTTGCACAAAAATTCTTTCCCTTAGTACAAAGACTACTTCAACCTCATAAACAGGCCTGGGTATCTAATGAACTCAAACACCTCCTCAAATTATGTTATGAAGCAAGGCACAGTTGGAAATGCAACCCCTTCACGGATTCCTAAGACAAATGTATCCCCCTATGCAAACCAGCAAAGCAGTCCTTCTGCAGATACAAAATAATCGCTACCAAAACAAATCTCATTTTTAGCCAAAGCCAAAAGATTGTGAAAAGGAAATGAGCTGTTGACTGGTTAAAAATTTCAACATAGTTCCACTCCCCTGAACCCCTCTAACACCATCACAAACAAATTCTTATGCACTGACTACCTCAATGAGTTCAGCAACTTGCCACATTATCAACAATACAAACATAACAACCTCCACAGCCACCCTCCCCTGTTAGACTCCACTATTCCACTTCAAAAAGATTAGAACGAAAGAGACAATGGACCAAACATAAATAGGCACTCCCCCAGGTTCAGATAAACTAGCACATTGGTTCATTTACCATTGTAAGGACCTCATCTCCCACCAGTTCACTCACGTACATAACCTCTGCTTAATATTATGCCTCAGCTATGGAAAACAGAAATAGTCACTCCTTTTCCAAAACTATCCAAGACAACTACTGTTTCACGATACTGCATTATCTCAATACTTCTCATTTTAGGTAAAATACTAGAAAAAAATTATCTACAGCCAAATTACTTCTTATTTACATCAATACCATCTTCTACCCAGGAAGTAAAGTAGTTTGCTAGGCATATTCAGTTAATACTCCTGTCCCTCATGAGTAGGGGAAACATATAACTATCCCAAACATATCCTTGTTTGGCTTATCTCTGGGTTATCTGTATAAAAAAAAATAAGGAATAGAAATTACCACAGGGATGTACCAAGAAAAAGTAAAGGTATTCCTGTTCAATGCTAGGAGTCTAAACTCCACTCCCTAGAAGCTCTCTTTACCCTAGAGAATGCCGACATCTAAGCGGTCACTGAGACATGGTTTAAAGCCTCAGAGAGCATAATTTCATAGGTAGGTACTAGGCTATCAGCCCAAGGGCCTATGTAAGCCTAGTCAACAAGGTTCCCTAGCTTATGCCATCCAAGAAAGTTATTTTCCTGTGCCACTGTCGAGCAGAGACACAGAAGTGATCCCCGGGGTGTATTTTCTATTTTCCATCCACTCATCAAGATTTTTCTTGAAGAGTGCTAATGAAGAACTTTGCTTGACATAGATGGGTAGCCTGTTCCAGAGTATGGGAAGTCTCTGGGACAGGAATCTATCCCTTCAGCATGTCCTGTTTATTGTGGTGACAAGGTTTAGGTTCCCAGAGCATGTAGCTCGGAGGGATTGGGACTTCTTTAGGTGTAGCATGTCCAACAGCTCTGGGTTTGACATAGCTTTATGTGTTAGGCAGAGATCACCTCGGAGTAGGCGATATGCTACGGAGTAAAGCTGGAGTTTTTTGAGACAGTCAGTGTAGGGCATTTGTTTGAGGCCAGTGATCCTCTTTGTGAGGTACTTCTGTGGCCTTTCCAGCTGCTGCAGACATCTTGTGAGGTACATTCCAAAAGGGGCATTGTACTCTATAATGGGTCTAATGAGGGTCAAGTAGAGGGGAACAATGACCTCTTTTTTCCTGGATGAGAACCCTTTTATGATGAGGTGTGCCACGTAGAAGGACTTCCTGACTACTGTGGCGATGTGACTATCAAAGGAGAGACTACTGACCACCTGGGTCCCAAGGTCTCTTATCACACATTCGGTGTAGTAGACTGCTGCCTATGTGGTATTTCATGTGTACAGAGTTTTTATCAAAGGGGATGACACTGCACTTTTTTTCATTGAGCTTCAGGCAATGGCTCTGACACCAGGCGTCTGTCTCAGTGAGGCCCTTCTGTAGGATGTCCACATCATTTGGGGACT
Source organism: Protopterus annectens (assembly GCF_019279795.1). Lineage (NCBI taxonomy): Eukaryota > Metazoa > Chordata > Ceratodontiformes > Protopteridae > Protopterus > Protopterus annectens. The sequence goes on along the minus strand of NC_056731.1, from coordinate 591,710,921 downwards.
TGACTATGGCTCCTAGTTTGCAGTCATCTGCGAACTTCATTAGCAGAGGCCTTCTGTGTTAGCCTGTACTTCAGAGAAGTAGATACCAAACAGGAGAGGTCCCAGGATGGAACCCTGTGGTACTCCACTTGTCACTGCTTTGAGGCAGATTTGAAGTCTGCAACTTTTACAGTGTGGGTTCTATCAGTGAGCCAGTTGGAAACCCATCTTGTGACATAGGGATTTATACCTAGTTTAGTGAGTTTAGCAATAATTCCAGAATGAGGGATGGTGTTGAAAGCCTTGGCGAGGTCAAGGTAGGCTGTGTGAACCACCTTACCCTCATCTACGGCTTGGGTGACTGCCTCAAAGAAGTCGATCAGGTTCAGGAGGCATGATCTGCCTTTCACAAACCCGAACTGGGTGGGATCCAGAGTTTGGAAGTTACCAATGTCTTTGTTTATGAGTTCCATGATGATACGTTCCATGGCCTTGCAGACCAGGCTCGTCAGGCTAATAGGTCGATAGTTCCCGGGATCAGTGGTGGCTCCCCCTTTGTGGAGTGGGATAACTGTTGCTGTGCACCATTCAGTGGGCAGAAAGCCTGATGCGAGGCTATTATTGAACATGGTGCTTAAGTGGGGAGCCAGTTAGTTCTGAAGTTCGTGCAAAACGCATCCTGGGATGTTGTCCAGTCCCATGGATACTGTGCTTTTGGCTTTAGAGAGTGCAGCTTTTACATGTGTAGTTGTGATTACAGGGACTCTGCATTCTTCCTGTATAGATATGGGCCCTTTAGGAGGTGAGGGGGGTAAAGTTAGCACTGAACCCATCTGCCAGGATGTTGGCAATATCAGTTGGTTTTGTAATTTTCGTGCCATTGTGCTGACAGTGAAAGGTTATAATGCCTTCCACACATTTAGACTAGGTACTTCACAGGCAGGGACTAAAGGTGGAGGTCTCTCTACTTACATCAAAAATAAATATACTTCAAAGGTGGTCAAACAGGACAATGCACCTGAGCTGCTCAGTGTTCAAATCACCATATGCAAACTCCAATACCACTTCCTTGCAAGCTATATGTCCCTCTCTATGACCCAGGAAACCCATACCATACATTTAAACTTATTAGAAACACTAACCATCCAAATCAATACCATATTCATGGGTGCCTTCAATTACCCCACTATTAACTGAGAATCCTATATTTATTTATTTTTATTTATTTATTTATTTATTTATAATAAATTATTATAAATAAATAAATAAAAATCCTATATGACACCAAAAGTACAGGCCCAGAGACTCCTGGATTTTGTAAACACAAACTCCCTGGACCAGATAGTCGATACACCAACCAGGGGTGCAACCATACTGGACCTGGTCCTCACTAATATGGGAGAGTGCTGCACACCCCCTACTTTAATGTCTTCCCTGGTAAGGTCAGACCACAAAATGGTCTACTTTGAAGTAAAAATAAAACCTGGACCCCCAGCTAAACCTTGGGTATTCACGAACTGCTCTAAGGCTAACCTCCTGCTCTTAAGTGATAACCTGGCAAAATTTCAACCTCCATAAACCCTAAGAACACTGCTGCTTATGCAGAATTGTTCACAGAAACTCTGTAGAAGCATATTAATAGCTGCATAGAGGCAGCTGTACCCACCAGGAAGAAGTACAGAACCAACTCAAAAAACAAGCCCACCCTGGTGGAATCACAAAATCAATGGGCTGTATAACAGAAGGAAGAAAATCATGGCAAAAATTAGGAGATGCAGCACCCAGCAGGATAAAAGCACTCTCATCAAACTAAACAACTCAGAGGACAAATAAAGTCTTCAAAGCCAAATCTGAAGTAAGTTTGGCCTCCCAGGTGAAGGACAACCTCAAAGCATTCTTTAGCTATGTCGAGAACTTCAAAGGCAATACACAATTGTGTGCAGAGCTCCTTGTAAATGGAGCTACCTATATTAAGCAAGAAGATATAGCAAACCTCCTGGCTGATAAATTCAGCTCCAACTTTACCCCTCTCTCCCCCTCAACCTTCCCTCAGGAAATACCATCAAACATAACTCCCCCTATTATCACTAGGAAACAGGTCCTTAATGCTCTCACAAAGACCAAGAGCACTACACCAATGGGCCCAGACAATATCCCAGAATGCCTTCTAAACAGCATGAAACATGACCTGTCAGGGCCTCTGGAATTACTGTTTAACCACAGCCTCCAAACAGGCTTCGAGTTCATGAATGAAGAACAACAATAGTCATCCCTCTTCACAAAGGTGGGCCATCTACAGATTCTGGAAACTACAGACCCATATGTCTCACTAGTCTCATACGCAAAGGCATGGAAAGAATTATCATGGAAATGATCACTAGAGATATAGTAAACCTCCAGACACTGAACCCAATCCAGTTTGCTTTCATCAAGGACAGATCATGCCTACTCAACCTGGTGGACTTCTTTGAGAAGGTAACCAAAGCAATAGATGAAGAAAAATGGTTCTCACTGCCTACCTTGACCTGGCCAAATCATATGACACAATACCAAACTTGGGCATTGTTGACAAACTCAAGAGGTTAGGTACAAACTCATATGTCACCCAGTGGATAGCCACAGACAAGACCCAGAAAGTTAGAATTGGGGAGTCCACCTCTACAAAGAGGCCAGTTACAAATGGAGTCCCTCAGGGATCAGTCCTTGGACTACTCCTTTTTGGCATTTGCTTCTCTAAAGTCATGGTCAATGTCAGTAGTCTCTGGCTAACTAAATTTGCAGATGACTGCAAATTAGGAGCTGTCATTGAATCCCACATGGACACAAATGTTCTCCAAGAGCGGCTGACACAGACAAACAACTGGTGTCAGAGCCATGAACTAAAACTAAATGCCAAGAAATGCATAATAGCATCCTTTGGGAAGTCATCCACCCCTGGTAACTATCATATTGACAACACACCCCTTAGAGTTGACCCAGCAGTCAGGGACCTGGGGACACACAGATAGTAATATAGCCTTTAACCATCATGTGTCTACAATAGTGAGGAAATCATTCTGTGTTGTGCAACTCATAAACAAAGGTATGGCATCTAAGGTCCAAGGAAGTCACTGTCCCAATGTATTCAGCATTTATCAGACCTATCATTGAGTACAATGCCCCTTTGGTATGTACTTAACCAGGGTGCAAGTAAAACGTCTTATGCAAACCTCCTCAAGCCCCTATCCCTCTATTCTGTCTCCTACAGGCTTCTGAGAGGAGATCTATGCCTGGCATACAGGGCATTGTCAGACCCCACTCTGATGGACCTCCTGCATATCCACAAAACAAACAGCACCAGAATTACTCATTCAAAAGACTTAAACCTTGCCTGGGATATAAACAGGACCTGCGGGAGAGACAGGTATGTATCCCAGGGACTACCCTATCTATGGAACAGGCTCCCCATCCATGTGAAACAGAGTTCCTCCCTAACCCAATTCAAGCGCAACTTGAACAATTGGATGGGGAACAGGAAATTCATCTCTGGTTTGGCACCTATGTCACTAATGGACACAGGCAGCCTGTAAATGTTTAATCTCCCAGACCCCTGCTTACACTTATCAAGGGTATCAGAACTTGTCAGAGATTTGGGATACATGACTAGGCTTAAAAAGGCCCTTGTGGCAGAGAGCCTAGTAAACACCTATGAACCTAATAGCCTAGTACCTATGAAACTAAAAGTCTGTAATTTACTGATTCTTTAAATAAGTAATATTTAGCTTTATGGTACCAACTGGTGCTCTGATTACCACCATTAGCTTGTCTATTGAGGCCCAATTTGTCACAGTGATGCAAAGATTCAGCTTACCTCAGACCAGAGGCTGCCCTTTAAGGAAGAGGATACCCTGTGTAGATCAGAGTGTAACATGTGTGTGTGCTCTGTCTTTAAGAAGCATGCGAGGGTGTGCGTGTACGTATACATTCCAGACACGTGCAGTCCCTACTGCTAATTTGTAGAAGCATCCAGAGAGTAAGCAAGTATGATCGAACTACTAAGTCATAGTCAATAAGCCTCTATAGTGATATGTTTGTATAGAATAAAGATGCTTGAACAGACCCCTGAAAGACTCGTTTATTCATGTGCCAACACGAAAGTGGCATGTCAGAACCGGGATGGAAAAGACAAGAACATTTGGAGCCATGTGATGTAAAGACAACAGCGAAGGTAAAACCAAGAGAAAGCGGTACAAACACAACCAGAAAGAATCAAACGTAACGAGAAATAATACAAATTATTTACTCAATGTGAAAAGAGGCAAGAAAAGGCATCACAAGGGCACAAACCGCATTATCAGGCAAGCGGAAAGTACAAAAAGTTTAACTAAAAGAAAATGTTTAGGATAAAAGTATTTGACAATATGATTAACTTTAAAATACAAAATGAGCATGTTTAAGGTAGAACAACTGTGTGTAAGGCAGAACTGGGCATGTTTAGAGTAAAGCGAGCACAAGAAAAGTACGTTGGGCATAAAAAGGGCTTAAACGAGCGAAAAGAATAGAATAAGAAAGAAAAAATGGCACAGTAAGCAAAAATAAAGCAAGGCGACTGCTTGTGTTTGGGCATAATTGTGACTTTGCATTGTATCAAGGGCATAATTAAAGTTATTTGAAGTATCTCAGAGTGTGTAAAAGTTCTTACAGTGTGTGCTTATTACTGTGCATGTATTTCAAAGAGTCCACTGTGTGCAAGGTGTAACTATTTCGTGTAATCCAGTCAAAGCATAGCTTTTTGAAGAACAGTTCTTGTGCTGGGTGTGTCTGTTCACAAAGTGCCACCATTCCAGAGTGCTTCTCGTACTGTAAAAAGTTGCCTAGCAAGGTACCTCTATTTTTGGGACATTTCAGTGTACTGCATACAGTCACTTCAAAGTACAATTACTTCGGAAAATTTTGAATGTGGGCAAAAGAAGTTTGATTTATTCGCATTGTACAGTTGCTTGATATGTTTCTTGCATTGACAAAAGGTGTTTCTTACAAAAGATTACAAGAGTATTACAATGCTCGTGAATTGCTCAGTCGCATCGTGAAGTTTTCGAATGTTTCTTAAAGAGTTGACTTTAACAGGTGATGATGCATTACTCTGGCATTTTTACCTTTACCAATTGTCTTAGTATTCCTGTTTTTATTGATAAAATTATGAAAGTGATTATTTTAGCATTTCTGCCTTTACCAGTTCCAAAAGTGAATGACATTAGCATTTCTGCCTTTACCGATTATGAAATCATTGCGAGTGATGATAAATGACTTAAACATTTCTGCCTTTACCAATCAAAAATTTCATAAAGCACTGAAAAGTCCTAGAGATTATTCTGCAAACCTCTGTAAAGCATAGAAAAGTCTGAAAAGCTATTCCGTAAAGTTATGAAAAGCATTGATAGCCCGAGAAAGTTATTCCGCAAAACCTAGTAAAGTATCAAAAACTCTGAAAAGTTATTTCGCAAAACACAGTAAAGCATCACGAAATCTGAAAAGCTATTTTTGCAAAGTACAATAAAGCATCGAGATGCCAGAGAAGCTTATTTCACAAAGTCCAGTTATTTGAAAGTATGAGATTGTTTATTTGTATGATTCCAATAAGCCTGAAAAGAAAGAGTATAAGCTCAGAGCACAAAAAACTGGGCAAATTGTCTTTATGCCACTTACTTGTGTGTGTGTATGTGTATGTATGTATGTATGTATGTATGTGTGTGTGTGTGTGTGTGTGTGTGTGTGTGTATTCGTGCTTATTTTCAAGACCTTTCACTGGTATGTGTTAATATGGTAGACAGATTTTGAAAACCTCAACCACTTGTGTTTGATCAGAATATTGCAAAGAACTGGAGAATATTTGAACAAGAGTATGATGTTTTCATACAATTAGCTCATGCAGATAAGGAGGAATGTGCCAAGGCATTTATTTTGTTGAATCTAGCAGGATCTGAAGCCATAGAAAGACAGCATTCATTTGTAGATGCACCAGCAGTGTATGAAGGTGAAGATGCAGACCGCCATACTGTTGTGCAAACTGAATCAAGGGAAGACCCTGAGTGTATGAAGCGCAAGTTTAGAGAAATGTGCAACCTCCAGACAAATGTTACATTACAGAGGCATTTGTTTTACACAAGTAATCAGAAACCAGGGGAAACATTTGCAGCTTATATAACTGACCTGAGAAACAGAGCTAAAACATGTCAGTTTGGTGATTTGAAAGATGAGCTGATAAAGGACATACTTGTGTGTGGTATTAGTGCTGTAGTGAGAACGATTTTACTCCATGACGGTGATTTGACATTAAGAAAAGAAACAGAAATTTGTCAGATCCATGAGGTGACAGAAAGACACACAAATATGCTTACAGGTGACAAAAGCATGGTTTCAGTAAGTTCCAGAGCAAATGGAGCTAGTATGGTATGCAACTCGTGGCAAACAGAAACAGGCCTAAGCAAGAGGCAGTCACAGGGTTTACAAAGAAGACACGCAGCTTTCCAGAAAGTTCCAGAAAAAGTGCAAGCTCCACTGCCAGCTCTGTGCAACACAAACGTGAGTCAGCAAAACCTAAATCTAGCTTTATTGTTAACTGTCACAATTGTGGTGCAAATCATGAATCTAAAAGATAGAAGTCTTTAGCATATAGTCACCAATGCCACAAGTGTAAAAAATGGAACCATTTCCAAACATGTTGCAAATCAAGTAAGCCTCACACACTTGTAGAGAAAGGTCACACAAAGAAGCAAGTTGATCAAGTAGGGCTGAAACGGTCAGGTTTCATTGTGGATGTTGTATCAGTACTTGGGGAAAGAGCTGATACAGTAAACTTATTAACAAGGAGTACTTATTAACAAGTATTTTGTATGGTTCGAATCAATGGATCAAAGTGTAATGTTATATCAGCAGACAGATTTGCAAAAGTGAGAACCAATGAACAACTCAATGTAACCAGCACTGTGAGACTTGTTGCATATGGAGGTGAAGAAATTCAGACCAGTGCAGTCTTTATTGGATCTCAAAGATAGTTTGAGAATGCATCTGCTTTCTTTTGCTAAAGAAATTCATCATGTGAGTGCAGTTCCAAGTTCCAGTTTTTCTGAAGACATTTTCTCAGAGTATGCTGATGTTTTCGATGATAAATTGGGCAAACTTCCAGTTGTGTATTCTATGAATCTGGACCACAGGATCACTCCAGTAGCTAGACCAGCAAGAAGAGTTCCAATAGCAATGCAAAATAAAGTTAAAGCTCAAGTGGATAAGATGGTGCAGCAAGGTGTGATTTGTCCAGTCACAGAACCAACTGAATGGATGGCATCCGTGGTAGCCACTCTCAAGAAAGGCTCAAACAAAATCAGAATATGCATTGATCCTAGAGATTTGAACAAAGCATTAAAGAGATCATATCATCCAATGCATACAGTTGAAGAAGTTGCAGATCTAATACCGAATGCCACTGTATTTTCAGTTTTGGATGCATTCATTTTGGCAAGTGATGCTTGATCACAAATCCTCATTTCTAACCACGTTTGGTATTCCGTTTGGTAGATACAAATTCCTAAGGATGCCATTTGGAATAAATTCTGCAAGTGATGTTTTTCAGCATGCGATGGAACAAATTTTTTTCAGGTTATCCTTGTGCCATAATAGTAGATGATCTATTAGCTGGAGGCAATGGCGAACCAGGGCATGACAAAAACCTCAAGAAAGTTATTGACAGAGAACGTGAAGTAAATTTGAAGCTCAATCCTCTAAAGTGTAAATTCAGATTTCCAGAAGTCACGTACATAGATCATTTGTTTACAAGAATGGGCTTAAGACCTGACCTGACCAAACAAACAGCTATCCTAGAGATGTCAGCACCAGACAAAGTGCAAAGTTTACAGCGTTTTCTAGGCATGGTCAACTATTTAGGCAAATTTATACCAGACTTCAGTGAGTTGTCAGTCCCTTTGAGGGAGCTAACATGCAAAAATGTTGTATGGTCATGGATGGAACATCACCAAAAGGCATTTGAAGACCTTAAGCAGAAAATCCCCCCCCCCCCCACATTACGATAACTATGATGTGCATAAACAGTTGTTCTTTCCTATGATGCTTGAAAATTTGGTCTAGGTACTCTTATTCTTCAATAGGGCAGACCAGTAGCCTATGCATGCATCTAGGACACTAACTCAAACTGACATGCATTATGCTCAAATGAAGAAAGAGCTTTTGGCGATAATTTTTGCAAGTTCCAAGTTTCATGATTATATTTATAGTCGAGCTATTCAAATTGAAACTGATCATCAGCCTCTAGTTACCATTCTAAAGAAGCCTATGCATTCTGCTCCAGCGAGATTACAAAGAATGATGCTCAAATTGTGAAAGTACAATTTCAAAATGGTCTACACTAAAGGTAAATTACTCTAGCTGGCTGATACCTTACCCAGATTGTCTAGAAGTACAACAGAACAGCTTGATGCTGAAACTTTTGACTTTGATGTAATGTCAATGCTTAATGTTTCTACCACTAAACTTGATGAGTTGAGAGATCACACTGTGCCTGATCCAATTTCACAAAAGCTTAATGACTACATCAATGTCAGATGGCCATCAAAGCAATCTAATGTATCACCTGAAGTGCAATTGTATTTTCCATACAGAGATGAATTGCTGATGGAAGATGGCATTTTCAAAGGTCCTAAAATTGTTGTTCCTGCTTCCTTACAGCAAGAATATATATATATATATATATATATATATATATATATATATATATATATATTTGGCATCGTGATCACCCAGGTTTGTTATTCATTAAGAGAAGGGCAACAGAATTAGTAATTTGACCTTCACTATGAACAGATATCGATAAAGTTCTTTCTTCTTGTTCAGTAAGTAATAGTGCCACAATGCATTTGCAAAGAGAACCTCTTCAGCTAAGTCCAATATACCTGAACTACCTTGGTTTACAATGGCAACTGATATGTTTGAGTGGCACGATCAACACTACTTAGTTTTGGTAGACTCATATTCAGGTTAGTTTGAGACTGATCTGCTACCAAATTTAACCTCAACAGCTGTTATTACTAAGTTGAAACATCATTTCTCAGTTCATGGTAGTCCACACAAACTGTATTCTGACAATAAGAAAAGAATATCCACAACAGCCACAAGAGTATCAAAGGCTTGCAGTAGTAATAAATCAATGTACAAATACAAAAACCCACTGGAGCCACCATAGCAAGGAGAGTAAAATAAAACTTTCATTAATACACAAGATAAGCGCTTTCCAATAACACAATTAAATCAACATCACTTTAAAAATTAAAAAAAAGCAATAAAAATCAGTATTCAAACTTACGCCCCCTTAATAGGGGTTTTAAAGGCATATACCCATTTAAACATGGTAGCCGGTCTGCCTGCAGATCGGCTATCCATTTCAACTCACTCAATTCAGTCTGATGTCAGATGTCACCACCCCTTCTACTCTCAAACTGTACTTGTAATACCATAAATAAAAACAAGTGTCCAGGATTTAAAATAATTTGATGGGCTAAAGCATTATGCTTCACCCTTAACCTAATATGAGCTCAGATTCTACCGAAGGTTTGTGGATGATGCCTTTTTATTATGGTCCGGTACTGTAGATGACTTATGTTCCTTTATTCATTATTTGGAAGGAAGTGCCACCTTTTTAAAGTTCACTGTTAATTATTCATCACAGGAGACTGATTTTTTGGATGTGAGATTATATAGGGATGATTTTGGAATTCTTCGAACCAGGATTTATAGGAAAGATTGTTGGAAGAATAGTTTGTTGACCTATGACAGTATACATCCAAGACATATTTTTGAGAATGTTGTTAGTGGACAAATTCTTAGGGTGTCTAGACTTTGTACAGATGATAATATCTTTGAACAAGAAGTTGCTGACATGAAGCTTTATTTTCTGTCTCGAGGCTATCCGGAAAGGGCTGTTACTAGGTCTACTAACAATTCTAAGATGGTAAGAAGAACTAAGGGAAGACCTTAGTTCAACTCAAAAATAGATCTGATTATGTGCTGATGTCAAATGCTCTGTTGTCATCAGGGGCTAACCATCCTAGGATTAAACTACATTATAACAGTGACATAAAAAGTATTTGTGCTGTGATTAAAAGTAATCGGAAAATTCTCCAGACAGATGACCAAATAAAAAGGGTGATAGGTGATGTTCCAAAATTTCCATTTAAGAATGGTTTGAATTTAAAGCGTTTATTATGTAAGGATGCTTGCCCCCTTCATTGCTGAAGGGGAATTTAGGTATGTATAGAAAGGGTACCTACCCATGCAAGCATTGTAAAGGATGTCAATACATTGATAAATCTAATACTTGTTTACATCCAGTGACTAATAAGGTTTATACTCCATGCTTATATGCTGATTGTCATACTAAAACTGTGATCTATTTAGCTAAATGTTCATCTTGTACTTTCTGTTATGTGGGGAAGACTGATCGGATGCTTAATGAATGTATTTTGCAGCATATGAGTGACATTAGGTTAAAGGCTAAGCATAATGCTTTAGCCCAACATATGTTAAATCCTGGACATTTGTTTTTATTTATGGCATCACAAATACAGTAGGAGAGTAAAAGGGGTGGTGACATCAGACATCAGACAGAATTGAGTGAGAAGAAATAGATAGCCGATCAGCAGGCCGACCAGCTACCAGGTTTAAATGGGTATATACCTTTAAAATCCCTATTAAGGGCGTATTTTTTTTTTAAATTGATGCTGATTTAATTGTATTATTGGATCTGAACAAGAGCAGTGGCTTGAAAGTGCTTATCCATTCTGTCATTAATAAAAGTTTTATTTTATTCTCCTTGCTGTGGTGGCTCCAGTGGGTTTTTGTATTTATTCTGACAATGGCACTCAATTTGCTAGCCAGTTGTTTCAGAAATTTGCAAAAGAATGGGACTTTGTACACATCCTGAATATCCTGAGTCCAATGACCTAGCTGAATGAGCTGTGCAGAGTGCAAAGCAATTACTTGAAAGGGCAAAGCGTGACAATACAGATGTATTCTTGAATTTACTTAATCTCAGAAACATACCTCATGATGATAGTCTTGGCTCATCTGCTCAAAAGACTATTTTCCAGACAGACTAGAATTACTCTATTTCATCCAGATTGTTGCAGCCTAACTCTAAGAACACTAAAACAATCAAGGCTCAATTGCTTAAGAAGCTTAATATCCAGAAATCTAGTTACAACAGATCAAGCAGATTACTTTGTTCATTGAGAGAAAGAGAAACAGTACGAATTCAGGCAACAAAAGGTTTTGATTGAATAGGACAGATTACAGCCATCTGTGCTGAGCCGAGATCCTATTTGGTAAGCTCAGAGGTCATGGAGTATAGGAGGAATCTCAGACATTTACTTCCTGTACCAGAATCATCATCATTGCAATCACAACATTGTATCTGTGATGTAAACCCTAAATCAGAGAATGAGTCAGACATTGTTTCCAGACCAGAATGTGTTCAAAAGTCTGATTCTGTTCCAGAAAGTGACTCACACATTCCACAGGTCAACCATTTCGCAGAAACTATCCCAGTTGCCAAATCAAATTCCCAGTTTTATGTCACATGATATGGACAAGTTTCTAAGCTTAGTGTGAAATACGCAGGAACGTGGACTTCATTGTGTATGTGTGTATGTGTTGTTGTTGTTTGTCTTTTGGCTTTTCCTGGTAAGGGGTCGCCACAGCGGAACTCCGGACCGCTAATGATTGATAGTAGATTTTTACGAAACGCCGAGGTGCCAGCTCGACACCCAACCTTCAACTAAGGCATGCCCATTTACACACGCATGTCTTTCGAACGCTACCCAACCACGGGGAGGACATAAAGACTCCACGCAGAAGGCACTCCCAAGCCAAGCCGAGAATCAAAAGGGAGAACTTCTTGCTGAGAGCTAACAACGCTACCACCGCGGCATTTTATATATCTATATATATCTATATATATATATATATATATATATATATATATATATATATATATATATATATAAATAAAAGCGTGTACTTACTATTGTAGAATGCATGTCTACAGTTTATCTGTGATTTCTGCATGCTAAATATCTCATGACAAATTGCATGATCGATTTCTCAAAGAGGGAGGATATAGATCAGAGTGTAACGTGTGTGTGTGTGTGTGTGTATGTGCTTTGCCTTTAAGAAGCATACGAGGCTGTGCGTGCACATATAAATTCCAGACACATGCAATCCCTAGTGTCATTTTGTAGAAGCAGCCAGAGAGTAATCAAGCATGATCACAGTCGTTAGTCTGTATATAAGTTACTTAAGTCATACTCAATAAGCCTCTATAGTGATATGTTTGTATAGAATAAACCTGCTTCAATAGAACCCAGAAAGACTCGTTTATTTGTGTACCAGCACGAAAGCGACACCCTGAGAGCACATAACTATTTGTCTGCAGGTTGAGGAGCTAATATACAACAACTGTAATGCATCATTATCCTTACACTTCACAAAGGATTGTTTGCATGCTCTGCTTTCCTTATTCCACTGTGGCCAGACAAAACACACATTACTGATGAAGGGCAGTCGATCACGGAGAATACTGGACTTTGGAATTGCATTTTCATGCTGCTTAGAATGTCACAGCAGTTGTGTATTTTGACAGCCATGGAGTGGCACCATAACAATCTAAATTGTATTACTGATAGTTAAACAAAATCACTGATCCATCACCTGAAGTGCGACCATAAACCATTTATACACTTTCCCATTTTGCAGAACGAGTAGGAATTTGCCTTGTACTTTTTGCTGGGTACCTCGTAAAGTGTTTGATTTTTTGATGAATCGCTGACAGTCAGCCAATAATGTCAGACATTATAAATTCATACTTCTTTTTGTTTGTTCGTTTCAGAAAAATGCAAAATCTGTTGTTCTAGTAACTTTTTAAAGTTTCTCATTTTTTCCCAGTCTTTCCTAATCATACTTTTTACCGTTCATAAAATAAATGCCAATGCAAAACCTACAGTTCCATCTCACTATATAACATCCTTGACTGTGTCACATTATATTTTTGCCTATATCACATATATTTTTGATTTTTTTTTTTTGGTAAATCACTGAGTGACTTCTGATTCAGAAAATGCATGTTGTTCTGTTAACTTTTAAGTGACTTTAAAAAAGAAACAGCATTCACAACTATGATTTACACACAATCCAGTGCTCTCCATTACCATCAAAGGACCAAAAATATCAATGCTTAGACGTAGGCTTCTATACACCTAACCGAGCTACAGTGCTGCAAAATGTTTGATAGGACCCATGTGTTTGCCCTAATGACAGACTATTCTTGTGCCTGTCCTCCAAAAGGTGTCACATAATAGAAAACACATTGGTACAACTCTCTTTGAGATGTATAAGCCAGCCATACCTCTCAAATGTCCAGACTTTTTAGCCAGTCATACCTCTCAAATGTCCAGACTTTTTGCCTCATATTTTTGGGCTTTTTCTCATAAAATGTGTGATTTTCTGGCAAATCACTGAGGACTGAAATCACTAAATAATGATGCATTTAAGTTTCAGAGTTTATATCCTTCTGAACCTTGTCATCACAATGTACAAAACATGCTGGAGGGATAGGTTCCTGACCCAGAGACTCCCCATATTCTGGAATAGACTGCCCATACATGTCAAGCAGAGCGCCTCATTGGCCCTCTTCAAAAGGAACCTTGATGATTGGATGGGAGATAGGAAATTCACCCCGGGGATCATGTCAGTCGCCCTGTTAGACAGGGGTCCAGAGAAGTAAATATTGTGGGAAGAAATATCCAGGGAATTGTTATGGCTAGGCTTGCATAGGCCCCTGGGCCGATAGCCTAGTACCAACCTATGAACCTATGAAAAATGCATGCTAACAGAAATCACATTATTCTAACAACTTTCTATGTTTATAAGCACAATACTTAAAATCTGTTCCTATTTTTGGACCTCTGTTCCCCCATTATTTTAGGCTTTGTCTGGATTTCTTGCACTTAAAACGTTGAGAGGCCAGCTTAGGTTTGTTGATCTAACCTGGGTTGCTTAGAGATCAGTTGGTACTTAATGCCAATACACCATACAGCCTGCAGTCTATTCAACTTTTACAATATAACAGCATCCTCTAATGATTTTTTTCTTTGTTTTTTTTTTGAAAAAAAAAGTGTTACTGGTAGTGTTACTCAAACACTTACTGTGTGATGAGAAAAAGACATTATATCTCTGCTCAACTTGTATACTGCATATGAAGAACATTTACTATGTATGTTGCTTACTTTGCTCCCTCTTAATTTCTATTGTAACTTTGGGAATTTGATCCAGAGCTCCTACTGAAAATGCTCATAGGACAAAGGCAACCCTCCTCGTCAAAAAAAAAATGTAATAAAACACACTACAAGCATATCTGCTGACCACAAAAATCCCTTACACTGAGAAAGTATTATTACAGTGATTTTGAAGGAATACTGGTTATGTATACAAACCTGATTCCCTAACTCAAAACGTTATAGAATCAGTGAATTAAATGTATGAGGATGTCAGAAAGATGAATGAAACCAAAATTTTCTTTGTGGTTTACAACCTCAATGTTTGCGTTTTTCATATTTGCACAACAGATGGCAGGCATTACAAAACATAAATTAAGTAGTATTAATAGCAGAAAGTCAAAACCAGATGGAATACAGGACCCCGGCTGACTGATCCTACGATTTTACTACAAATCCTGAAAGCCTAGCACCTAAAATTCTGAGATTATGCGTCAGATCCTTGAATTCCCAGATACAATTTATGCACATACTTCACAGTAAACACAAAATGTGTAACACAATAAAGTAAAACAAAGTAAGCAGCATCTCACTACACTAAGCACTTATCATAACCCACAAATGTAATTGTAATAACCAAAGCAGTCCACAGTAACAAAATAAATAAGACGGAACCATGAAATAAAGTAAATAAATTTACCGCAATTACGGCAATATACACGGAGCTGCAACCACGGAATTATCTCAAGCAGCAGGCGTCTTAGAATTTTAATGTTTTGTAAAGCCTATCCTGCCTTACATTCATTGCCTGCTTGCCTTATGATTTTTTTTTTAATTATTTTTTTACCTTAGAAGCAGGAATCTGACAATGCTCCTGCGTTCAACTTCACCAGTCAGTGGCTCTCTTGGGTGCATCTACTATACGTGTTTGGTAAAGTATTATACATTATGATCTCTCAAAGAAACACGCACACCTAAAATAATTAAATAACTAAAATTAGAATAGAATGGCTATAATGATATTCACAAATTAGAAAGTCAGAGAATGCTGGATTAGCGATCGTTACTATTTTTTTAAACAAGTTAACGCTGACAAATGCAGCAAACTATTGAATCAGAAAAGCATACTTTAGCAACCTCTAGGAAGTAAAACTACAACATTTCAGTTTGCAGAGGGGAACAAGAGAGTGAATGGGACTGAATAGGCAAAGTAAACTGATATTTGAGTTGAACAGCCAGTGATGTCACAAACCGGGTGGTAGTTAAGTAAAGGGGTGGCAATGTTTGTGATTCGGTCCGAGGCAAAGCACTCTGTTTAGAAACGAGCCAGTGCCCCTTTAAATTATCTCTACACAAAACAGCCACAGTTGAAAGGTTTAAAAATATTTAATAATAAATAAAAACACAAGACAATACTTCTTACTACACAGTACTAGTCAAGAGTTCAGAGATCACAGAGAAATACTTAAAATAATTCAGTAGTACAGTTCTGACATCACAGAAAAACACTTAGTCTAATCTTTCTGGTTCCTAGCTATTTCTAAAAGAAAACACAAGTCTAAGATAACTTACATAAGAAAACAGGCAGAGTGCTGATGAGTTGGATGGTCAAGACAAAAATGTTTAATTATCTCTGGTTCTCTCTGTTTAAATTGAAATTGCAGTTATGATTCATATTACCTCATTCTTCACACTTTCCTGGGGTTCCCAGGCTACACATTACATCATTCTTCACACTTCCCTGGGTTCCCAGGCTAACAGAAACTGCATTTACATTCTTAACATCTCCTTTTGTTATCTTGCAGCTGGTCAGGAAGCAGAGCAATAAAAATACATTTGCATTTTTAAATCTAGCAATTTAACTCTTGGTTAAAACAATAGAAAGCATATCTTCATCTAGATGGCCTGGAGCCAACTTTAGATCAAAGGGTCACAACATGCTTTTACTTGGTCAGTAGAGAGCACTGTTGTGACATTTTTTTGCAGTTCCACATCTAACAGCAGTTTTTCCATTTAAGACAACAAGCCTGTGCTTTACCTTAATATTTACAAATGGTAGAATTATCTATAAAATTCTGTCTGTCTGGGCTGGCAGCCTTCACAAATCAAATGACTATGTGCCATATAAATATTATACCATATGCAGAAGGTCAAAATGTATTTGTGAGTCAAAGTACTCATGGCACCAAAATAACTCAATTCCTGGAACAGCCACTAGATTTATTTTTATTTCACAGTACTGCAACTTTAGAATTAATGCTACATTCATCTGGGTCCATCTGCTACACGTCTTACTTCCTCAACATCACATATACTGTTTTTCTGCCACCAACTTTAGTACAACGCACTGGCATCCCTACTACCAAAACTTTAAAAATGTCAAACTGCTGAGTGTGTTCTGCCATTACTTCTGCTCAGGAAGCAGGTATGCTATCAACAGCTATTCTATACAGTGCATCAAAACACCCAGAGTATTTTGAATTGTATATGCCAATCAGCAGGAAGAGAGCAAGGACAGACAATTCCTTTTATCTATCTCCTGTATCCAGCAACAAGAAGCTTACCTTGTTGATACAAGCCAGTGAGGGACAATTCTTACCAAAACCTGCAGGAAAGAGAACCCATACTCTCAAGCCGACAGCAATTTTTATCAGTAAGGGAAACAGGCATCCCTCACACAAGACAAGCAATATCTCAGAATATACTCAGAATCATCTCAACTGGATGATCTGTGCTGATGGTATTGTTTGCTTGTCTCTTACCAGTCCTACCCACCCATTACTAAATGACCCAAACAGACATGACATTAATAAACTGTGATGTTTTATTGGACTATGTAAAAAATGTACTTTATTTGTTTACTGGAAAATTCCAAAAAGATGGCAGGGGTTGTTACATTAGATATGCAAGACCAGCTATTTGTCATACAGACCATCTACCTTCAGTTAAAAGTCAAACATTCAATGGAAGAAAAAAAAACTCAGACTGTAAAAACTATATCCCTTAAAAATCTAATTAGTAAAACTGAGGCATCATAGATTTACTGTCACAATCTAAAACTGGCTGCATTTAAGGGACTTTCCCCATATGGACTTGGATGATGTCATGTCTGGGCAGGCAAATGTCTAGTTTATAGGGCACCTAAAGCTATTTGGGAATTAGGGCTTTTGTGCTGCAGATCAGAAATCATGATGGTTACAATTATTCTTCCATTATTTCTAGCTTTATTTTTATGCAGAACTTTGGTGTTAAAGTAAAACTGTAGAATGTGCAAACTGACCACTTTTAGAAAGATTTATGATAATGTGTTTCAATAAAATAATAAACCAAAGAAGTTCATCTTCAAAATGTTAACATTGCAGGCAGACAAGATCCATTTGCTGCTAATATGTGAAAAATGTCTGCTGAAATGTCAAATGTCTGTGCAGGATAACAGCTTTCAATGTTGTAATAGAGATGCGGTATAAGTGATGCTTCATAGCATCAGATGGGGGGACTGTGAAGAAATTAGATTTTTTTATGACAAAACAAATGTGAAGAGTGGAATCCATTCAAAATTAAAATGGAGTCTATGTCCAGGTGACTTAGAATGTTATTTATTTTCTAGATGTAAGCATATTCTCATACTTCATTACTTCAGCTATGCAGGAATAGAATTAGTTATTCTGACTTAATTTCTCAAAGTCTTTTGGGTTTCTGATACCATGACTGGAATGGACCCCCTTCCCAAGTCAAAGTATGATTAAAGTTCTTGAAATTAGTATTGTTCCAATCTGTGATGTTAACTAAAAGTGTGCTTTACAGCATCTGCAATCTGCCCAGAACTGACTCCTCCTAAAATTCATATGGAGTTACACATATCGGTAGTAGATCTAAATAACACTGTATATTCTTTTTTATGAGACCCATTGCTCCTACTGCTTTTGGAAATGCCTGGGCATCCCTGTTTCACATTCTGCCTGCAAATCCTGGTACATTATAACTTTGTCTCTCTCTCTCTATATAAGGCACAGTATTCACTTGGTGTTAACAATTTCATTGATGAATGCTGCTTTTGTCTTCTATATCGGGTTTTCTCACATCTAATTTTTGAACTGTTTGTAATGGGTAGTCCCATGTGATATAAACTTCATCATTTTCTATAACGTTTTGTAGCTCATATCTCCAGTGTTTCTCATCTACTTCAATATAGTAATGTTTGCACAATTCCCAATGCATGTCTTGCCACATCATTATGCCTTTCAGTAGACAGGCCCTCTGCCATTACTGTATCACACCCAGCAACAAGATGTGCAACTGTTTCCATTTCTGTTTTACAGAACCTGCATTTCATAACAGATTACTAGGCTATCGACCCGGAGGTCATTTTAAGCCTAGCTATTTCATCCCAATGTAATACCATGAAAATGCTAGTCAATAACCAAGGTTCCATTTAGTGATGACTGACCATTGTCCAGAATGGCTGTAGGCACTATCCCAGTAAGAATTTACTGTGCCCCATCCATTTGTCTAGGTTCCTCTTGAACAGTATCATAGAGGTGCTCTTTCACATAAATTGGTAGCCTGTTCTAAAGACACAGCAGTTACTGGGAGATAAATCTGTCCCTCCAGCATGTGCTATTTAAGTTGCAAGGCCATATTTAGGTCCCTGGAACAGATATCCCTAGTCCCATTTGATTTACTGATATGCAGCAAGTAAATTAGGTTTGGGTCTTGGCTCTGTACGCCAGGCATAAGTCTCCCCTAAGAGGTCTACATGACAAGGAGTATAGTGACAGAGACTTTAGTTGGTCTGTGTACGCCACATGCTGGAGCCCCTTGATCTTCTTTGTTAGAAACCTTTGAGGTCTCTTCAGTTGCTGCAGGTGCTTTGTATGGTACATGCCGAATGGGGCATTATACTCAATTATGGGCCGGATTAGTGCAGAGTATAGAGGGGTTATAACCTCTTTAGGTCTCGAGGTGATGCCTTTACTAATCAAGTGTGCTACATAGAAAGTCTTCGTTTCTATAATAGACACATGGTGGTCGAAGTTAAGGTTACAGTCAACTTGTGATCCCAGGTCCCTTACCACTTCATGAGTACTTAGGGCATTGTTGTTGATTTGACAGTGTGAGAGGACATTGTTTGTGCTGAAGAGAATGATGTTGCACTTCTTTGCATTTAGTTTGAGACCATAATTAAAACACCAGTCATTGGTCTGCGTGAGACTCTCTTGGAGTATATACTGACATAGATTCATAGGTTGGTACTAGGCTATCGGTCCTAGGGCCTATAGAAGCCTAGCCATAACAATTCCCTGGCTATTTCTTCCAACACTATTTACTTTCCTAGACCCCTGTCTAGAAGGGCAACTGACTCCCCCGGGGTGAATTTCCTTTCTCCCATCCAATCATCAAGGTTCCTTTTGAAGAGGGCCAAAGAGGTGCTCTGCTTGACATGTATGGGCAGTCTATTCCAGAGTCTGGGGAGTATCTGGGTCAGGAACCTATCCCTCCAGCATGTTTTGTTTATTGTGATGACAAGGTTTAGATCCCTGAAGCGTGTGGCTCTGAGGGATTGGGATTTCTTTAAGTGTAGCATGTCCAACAGCTCTGGGTTTGACATGGCCTTGTATTTTAAGCAGAGATCGCCTCGGAGTAGACGATATGCCACTGAGTATAGCTGGAGTTTTTTAAGGCGATCAGCACAGGGCATCTGCTTTAGGCCTGTGATTCTTTTAGTGAGGTATTTCTGTGGCCTTTCCAGTTGTTACAGATGTCTTGAGAGGTACATACCAAATGGGGCGTTGTATTCTATAATGGGTCTAATGAGAGGTGAGTACAATGGGACAATGACCTCATTTTTTCTGGATGAAAAGCCCTTAGTGATGAGGTGTGCCACATAGAAGGATTTCCTGACTGTTGTGGCGATGTGGTTATTGAAGGTGAGACCACTGTCCCCCTGTGTCCCTAAGTCTCTTATAACACTTTTGGTGTTTAGTGTACTGCCACCTATGTGGTAATTCACGGGTACATGTTTTTTTCCCAAAGGGGATAACTATACATTTCTTGGCATGGAGCTTGAGCCCATGGCTCTGGCACCAAGCATCTGTTTTTGTAAGGCCCTTTTGTAGAGTATCCACATAATTTGGGGATTCAATAATGGCTCCCAGTTTACAGTCATCTGTGAACTTTGTTAGCCAGAGTCCCTTAATGTTGGCCTGTACTTCAGAGAAGTAGATGCCAAACAAGAGAGGTCCCAGGACTGAACCTTGAAGTACTCCACTTGTCACTTGTCTGGAGCTGGATTTGGAGTCAGCTACTTTTACAGTGTAGGTTCTGTCAGTAAGCCAGTTGACTACCCATCGAGTGACATAGGGATTAATGCCCAGCTTAGTAAGTATCTATGATTCCAGAGTTGGGGATGGTGTCAAAGGCCTTGGCGAGGTCCATATAGGCTGTGTGGACTGCCTTACCCTTGTCCACAGCTCTGGAGCCTGAGTCAAAGAAGTCAATCAGGATCAGGAGACAAGATCGCCCTTCACGAACACAGACTGGGTGGGGTCCAGTGTTTTAAGGTTGCCAATGTTTTTGTTTATAAGTTCCATGATAATACATTCCATGGCCTTGCAGATCAGATTAGTCAGACTGATGGGGCAGTAGTTCCCGGGATCCAAGGTGGATCCCCCCTTGTGGAGTGGGGTAACTGTAGCTGTGCACCACTCAGTGGGCACATCACTTGGGGAATCAATGATTGCATCTAGTTTCCAGTCATCTGCAAACTTGGTCAGCCACAACTCCTTAGCTTTGACCTGAACTTCTGACAAGTATATACCAAACAGTAGGGGGCCCAGCACTGATCCCTGTAGCACCCCATTTATAACAGATCTGCTGGTTGATGTGTTGATGACTTTGATAGTGTGTGTCCAATTTGTGACCCAGTTGGCAATCCATCTTACAACGAAGGTGTTTACATTCATTTTGCTAAGTTTATTGGGAATGCCTGAATGTGAGGTTGTGTCAAAAGCCTTTGCCAAGTTGGGGTATGCTGTGTGCTGAGATATGCCCTCATCAATGGTCCTGGTCACATTTTCAAAGATGTCTACAGATTTAGCAGGTAGGATCTGCTCTTGATGAAGCTGGATTGGGTAGGATACAGAGTTTGGAGGTCAACAATGTCTTTATTTATGAGGTCCATAATGGACAAGGCTTTGGGGACCTTTTCTTCAGATATGTAGGGTGGGGTGACATTTGGGGGAAGGTTTGTGACAAGTTAGGAGGGGATAAGGGAGAGAAATTTTCACCAAACCTATCCACTAGCAGGCTTGCTATCTCTGTGGGGTCAGTGTGTCTGATAACGTTGGTCACTAGTTCTGCACATGCTTGAGTCCTACCTTCTAAGCTATGTACATAGCTGTAAAAGCCCTTATGTATATCCTTGGCTCTACTTGCTAAGTTTCTCACAAAGGAGCCCTAAGAGGATTTGACAAGTTGTCTTATTTGCCTGTTGAGGCTGAGGAGGGTGTTTTTCTATTTTTGGCGTCTTGCCTTTGTTTTCCTGGACAGCAACTTTTTGCATTTATTGTAAAGTTTGTTGATGCTGGATGTCCACCATGGCAGTTTGTTTTTACTTGGGGTTCTAGCTTTGAATCTTTCTGGTACAGCCAAGTTTATACTCCTATGTAAAGGGCTTTAGTGTAAGCTTCGGCATAGTTACCACTTCCAGCTTGGGATGCATTTATACCTTAACCCTGGAGGGTATAGTTTGCCTTGGTGAAGTTTTTTAGTCTGATTTCACCCTTTGTGAGTTTTGGTGCGAGTTCCAGCTTAAATAACTCTTTTCTGGTCAGATTTAACTAATGAGTGTCCGACAGTTGTGGCAGTGCATCTGTTTGATATGTTAGTAAAGAGTATATCTAGAATGTTTGTTCTTCTTGTCGAGATATGAACAATTTGTTCCAGGGCATTTGAATTGAGATATGAACAATTTGTTCCAGGGCATTTGAATTAACAAAGTCAAATAACTTTTGTGCTAGTGAGTTGGGGCCTGAAAAAGGTGCTATGGGGGAAGCAAGAGCCTTTGCCAGCAGCCAAAAGATTAGAAGTGCAAGGTGCAAACTGTCTCTGTCAAAGCTTCAAGGTTTGTCAACCAAGGCTTCCCAGGTTGATAGGAACTGGACCCTCTTTGAATGACACCAAAAACTAAGCCAATTATTGAAATCAATATTTTTTTGTTTATACTATAGCATCATTATAGGTGAGGGTAATATGCTGCTCAAGGCTAGGAACATACCTGCCTGGGATACAGGACACACAATCAGAGAGCTCAACCATGTCTCTCTTCAAAGTCCAGTGAGATACATCTCAGGTCGTTCACACCAACATGACATATGACAGAGTCATAATGGTACTTGTTGCTGACAAACCTGAGTGCATGCATGATCTAACGAATCCTGGCACCAGATAGGCACCTGACTGTGATTTTGTCCTTGTCCAATCTGGTGAGTGGGACATCCATGTGTCTCATTACTGTCTCTCCAATGGCAAGAAAATTAGTTTTGTCAGTTTCACCTTACGGGCCTGGTGGCTGAGACACTGGTGTTCCTACATGTCTTGGGTTCTGTGGGATTGTGTTACTTGTAGCAGTCTTGTATTTTGGAGATCTCTGATGTTTAGCTAAGTTTTTCGAAAGAACCTCCATGTATGTAGATTTTTGTGTTTGATGCGTACTATGTGCATATGTAGTGGTGGGTGAGTCGACAACCTTTTCTGTGTTACTGTTTTGAGTGTGACAGAACATGGATTCAAGATTCTTGGTGTAGATACATCTCCCTCACTCTGTACTAGAGTGAGTTATTAATAGAGGGTATATTGCTACACTGCCTCAAGAGACCCAAGTCAACAAGGGTGGCAGGAGAAATAAGGGTAGTCCAACTGTCCATAATGCTAAGTTGAAGACTGTTATCACTAGGGGTGGCTTTTCAGAATCATTCACGGAGGAGCTCTGGGGTTTGATATTTCTCCCTGGGGTTTTATTTATTTTTTTTTGCTGGTGGTTAATAGGTTACAGCTCACTAACAGTATTTCTTTGACCGGGAAAGCACTAAGAATGAGGGCTACAGTAGTATATAAGGAAAAAAAATGTTGAATTTAACTGTCTAGCTTTGGTGAACAACTGTGCGGTGCTGTACAGCACATAAACAAGCAGAAACCTGCTAAAATGCAGAGCCTAAATACCAGAAGATAAAAACTTATAAAAAAAAAAAAAAAAAAAAAAAACCTTCAAAAAGATATAAGTGGAACAATGAAAATGCTTATTCCAAGCCCTAGACTGACCTCCCTTTACCAGACAGGGTCCAGTCAACACAATCCTCTCCCTGAAGTGCAGATAGGCCCCTTCCAATCCAAGATCGCCTGGAAATGTGCTTAGAGCAAATCACCACTACAGAAAAAAACCCAGATGCAGCAAGCCTGTATCTGGACTTTGCTTCAGCAGGAAACATGAGAGATGTTTATAACAGCAGAAGATCTGCATGGAGGCTCTAAAGAATGTTTTAAACAGCTAACAGATCAGTTATTAAAATACTGCTTGACAGGAAAATAAGAACAAAGAGAACAGATAGCTTTAAAACAGTGAAAAGTATGAGTAAATACTTAAACAGTGAAAAAAGCACAAAAAAAGCTTTGTAAACAGTGAAAACAGCAATAAAATTTGATTTAACGGGCACAGTAATGCAGACAATTGCAGTACAAAAGTGTAGATTAGTAGACAGCATATAAATACAGAATAAAGTAGATGGTAGGCAAAATAAACTGCAGTAAATAGTATAGATAAGCAGAAAAAAAAAACAGGCAACTTATGACTTTTTGGAAGCTCAAAAGCCTCTAGTCATCTGGTATCTCAGCTTGAGCTGTAGCTGGTAGCCCACCTCAGTTCAGCTTGGTACAAATGAGCAGAAACATGCTCAAATGCAGGGCCTAAATACCAGAAGCTAAAAACCTAAAGAACTTTAAATAAAGATTCAAAAGGACCAATGAGGATGCTTATTCCAACCCCTAGGCTGAACTCCCTTTACAAAACAGGGTCCAACCATCACAATCCTCTCACTAAAGTGCAGATAGGCCCCTTCCAATCCAAGATGGCCTAAAAAACATGCTCAGAACAACCAGCCATATGTTCATTGGACTTTGTAAACCAACCAGTATGCAAGTCCACTATCCTGGGCCACTAATATTAACCTTTCATCTTTTAGTTTAAATTCATCTCTCCTTAATCATTCCTACAGCAGATCCTGATTGAGATAGTGTTGTTCCAGGAGTTTTCTGTTCTTGATTGACATAGGGTTGTTCCAGGACTTTTCTGTTCTTGCAACTATATTTATGACTTTTCCACATTTCTTGCCTTCTCATCTAATCCTTCTCCTTATATTCTTTCTTTTGCTAGTGTTTTTTTTTTTTTGGCACATTCATTTGCTGCCTGATTTTTGTCTGCTTCTGGTTTGATTTCTATTCCTGCTTGACACCGATAAGCTTCTACTAAACTAAGCAGGGAAGTCATCTTAGATTTGTTTTCTTTATGTTTCAAAACTTTCACTATGTTTGCATTTGGTGAGATCAGAAGATATGCATGCAGCCCTACAATTGCATATTTATACATGTAATCAATTTTGAGGAGGCCGTACCTCCTAAAGAATGAGGAATATATTATCTTAGTATACAATGATTTTTACATATTTGATAAGCTTGAATCATTTTTCTTGTTTCTTGTCCAACTGATCCAATACCTTTTGGAACCAGTCACCCCAAAACTGTAAGTTAGAACAGGAAGAGCAAATCGGTTTATAGCTTGGACTTTCATCCTAGAATTTTCGGTATTAATTTCAGTCTTTTAAAAGATTCCTTACTAAGATTTGTTCCCATTTGTTCATCTTTTATTTCTGATCCTTCATCGGTTCCCAAATATTGCTACACTCCTTCCTGCTCAAGTTCTTTTATATCACATTCCTGTCCCAGACTGATATTTTATTGCTACTACAGTTTTCCTGCTTTAAAGGTTGCTTTTGCATGTTTATCAAGACCAAAATACATTCTTATATCAGCTGAGAAAATTTTGATTACTTGCAGTTGTGCTTTCAGCTACTAATCTGATGAAATATGCAGTTTTAAACCATCCACAAAAAGAAGATGAGAAGTCTTTACATTTTAATGCTGCCTGGGAGTCAAATTGTAACCATGACCTAATCTGTTAAGTAGACAGCTAAATGGGTTAAGGGCAAGACAAAAGCGCAGTGGTGACAGAGTTGCCCTGAAATATGCTCCATTGTATTTGTATCCCTGGGATAATAATTTGCCCTTTATCGTGGGTTAAGTGTAAAGTGGCTTGTCACTGTTTTATTGTCACTAATGTAATTGATCATTGTAGGGTGCATCTTATACATCTGTAAGCACTCCTTTATGCATGAATCCGGGATACTGTCAAATGCTTTTTGTTATCTGTCCATGCCATTCTTAGATTATTCCCCTTTTTACAATTCTTCATTATGACTAACAACAAATGAGCCTTTGTTCCATATGACTTTCTTTTGTTACCATTTTGTTCTACTGCCATGACTGAGTTTTCTTCTAAATGACTATAAAATCTGTCAGCATCAGTATATAGTTTATACATTATCTGAAGGCAAGTCATTGTTCTATAGTTTTCAGGATGGATGTTGTTAACCGGGTTGGTGTCGCTTCAGAGTGTGCATATAAGTAGTTCTTACTCTAAATTTTCATGTAAAGATGTTAATTCTTTTAGCCAGAAGTTAGGTACTGCATCTGGACCTGGGGTTTCCAGTTTGTTTAAATTTCTCTGGTCATTACTTCATCACATTTCATATTCTGCACATCTGAACTTCTTACTGTTTCTTCTACTTTCTCTTCTGTCCATTAAGCATCTTATAGGTTCATATGTGTTTACTAGGCTAATGAACCCAAGAGCCTTTTTAACCCTAGCCATTCATGCTAAATCTCTGACAAGTTCTGTTACCATTGACAAGTGTAAGCAGGGGCTTGGGAGGTGAAACATTTACAAGCAGGGTCCTGGGAGATGAACAATTTAGAGGCTACCTGTGTTCATTAGAGACATAGACGACAAACCATGGGATGAATTTCCTGTTCCCCATCCAATTGTTCAAGTTATACTTGAATTGGTTTAAGGAGGAACTCTGCTTCACATAAATGGAGAGCGTGTTCCAGAGAAGGGGTAGTCTTTGGAATACATACCAAAAGTACTGTTTATATCACAGGCAAGGTTTAAGTCTTTAGAATGAGTAATTCTGATGCTGTTTGTTTTGCAAATATACAGGAAGTCCATCAGGGTGGGGTCTAACAATGCCTTGAATGCCAGGCATAAATCTCCCTTAACAGCCTGTAGGAAACAGAATACAGGGATAGTGCCTTCAGGTGGTCTACAAAGGACATGTTACTTATGCCCTGTATTCTTTTGGTGAGGAACCTCTATGGATATTCCAGTTGTTGGATATACCTAGTTAGGTACATACCAAAGGGGTCAATACACTCAATGACAGGTCTGATGAATGCCAAATAGAGTGGTATAATGAATTTCTTAGACCTAGATGCCATACCTTTGTTTATAAGCTGAACAACATAGAATGATTTCCTCACTACTGTGCAAACATGCTGGTCAAAGGCTAGATTACTGTCTAACTGTGTACCCAAGTCCCTGACTACTGGGTCAACTCTTTAAGGTTGAGTTGTCAATATGATAGTTACCATGGGTGGATGTCTTCCCAAAGGATATTTACTATTAAAGGATATACGTGCATGTGCCTTGGTATTTCTATTTAACTGGTATACGTGTGTGTGTGGGGTGCAACTTCATTAGAATGAAGTCTGCAAAATTTTAAATGAGAAGGTATTTTGTTTTTTGACCCATGAAGATATGAAATGCTCAAGCTGCTTCATCATGCAAGTAATTACCATCCTGGCATATGGCTCACAAATGATCATTCAGGGAGCAGCATTGTGAAAGGGGCGTGGCCTGGTCAGCAGTTTAAGGAAGTGTACAGAGAGCAATGTGTTGATGTGGGTGTGGCTTGTGGGTGTGGCTTGCTGGGGGCAGCAGTCTAGGAGCTGTGAGTACAAATCTGAAAATCCTGACTACACCCCTGACTGCTGTCAGTAAACATGAGGCAGTTTCTACATTATCTTGGTTGGGAAGGTGGCCTAATGGTTAAGGTGTTTGCCTTACAAACACAAGGTGCAGGGTTTGAGTCTCACAAGGGATAGTTGGCTAGGCTTAAAATGGCTCGCAAGGGCAGTCAGCTTAGTACTAATCTATGAACCTATGAACCTATCTCAGGATGCCCATATTCACCAAGCTGGTTATGGAAGTAGTAGGAAAGTTCATATCTATGACAACAGACAGTTGGAGTGAGAATATAAAGTAATGTCAGGAGTATTCTGTGTGCAACTAAGTATGGGTGACATTTCAGTGGTGCTTTTACAACAAAAATGTCAGCTCAAGATGTCTATGGCTATACAGGGCACTGCTGAACACTTGAGGGGAATCTAATAGACCCTGATGATTTATGGATAAAGTATTTAGGCAGATATTCTGAAGTTAGAAGGAAATCAATCAGTATTTACTGAAAAGAAAGAATGTTCTTGTCAAGAATGATGAAAAGAGGAGAGTCACCTGAATGGCTACCACCTGATTACCACTAGTGTTGGTCTCATCTCAGCTTCACTCTGCTGGGATACAGTGCTTTTTTGCTTCTTCTCTCACCAGAAGCAAAACATTAGCACCAATCCAAAGAGGAGAAGCAGACCACAGTCTGTCTGGTGATCCACAGTCCTGTCCCAGATGATGTACGGTTCTCTAGGCTGTTGTTGTAGCCTTTTCCTGGTAGATGCCTTGAATAACAACCAGAGCAATCAGGAAGGTCACATACATTCACTTCCCAACCAGAAAGTGTAAGGAATCTATGCACTTTGCTCCTTCTCTCACCAGGAAGAAAATATAAGCAAAAATTCCAAACTGGCACATTCTGGTGATCATCATTCCCCAAGGAAATAATGTCCCTGTGCTCCTCCTCTCACCAGGCACAAATCAGAAGCACTAATCTGAAGATGACTACTGAGAGGCAGAATGTGAGCTCTTCAGTAATTTGTGGTCTTGGGCTAGATGTTGCAGATTTTAAGGGTATATATATATATATATATATATATATATATATATAGATATATGGATCCCTATCACAACACCGACACGCCACAAAGCCGACACCCAAAACACCGACACCAAAAGACCAACACACAATACCGACAACGCACAAAACCGAACACCATAACACCGACACCCAAAACACCGACACACAACATGTAAACTACACATTACACACAACTATACATGCACTAACCTTAACCCAAACCCTAACCCTAAGGTCCCACACAACCACACACTTACCTTACCCACACCCTAACTCACTTAACCCACCCTTAAACATATAGTCCGTCACTATCGCACACCCACCCTACCCGCACCCTAACCCTAACTCACTTAACCCACCCCTAAACCTACAGTCTGTCACTATCGCACACATACCCTACCTGCACCCTAACCCTAACTCACTTAACCCACCCTTAAACATATAGTCCATCACTATCGCACACTCACCCTACCCGCACCCTAACCCTAACTCACTTAACCCACCCCTAAAACTACAGTCCCTCACTATCCCACACTTACCTGTCCGCTTCCTAACACTAAATCCCTCACTCTATCACACACTTACCGAGTCGCGCTCACACCTTCCCATGTCGGTGTTTCATCAGTCGGGATCTCACCTTGTCAATCATCTACGTCGTCAGTTTCTCATCTCCTTCTTTAGAGTGTCGGCCTTCTGGCATGTCGGTGTACTGAATGGGACCCATATATATATATATATATATATATATATATACACACACACACACAAATATATATATATATATATATATATATATATATATATATATATACACACACACAGATATACATATATATATATATATACACACACAGATATACATATATATATATATATATATATATATATATATATATATATATATACACATATATATATCTATGATATGATACAGCACATAAGAATGACATATGATCACAGGCCGTGCCAATGGGGGTGAGGGTCCCAATCAACATACGTGTAACACGTAGTATTACCCCCCCCCCAAGCCAGACAGGGGAAACATAGAAACAAACACACAAAGTGAACAATCCACTGCTCCCCAAACCACAGGCAGGACACAACCAGTGGGTGGAACAATGTGGACCCGCCAAGTCTAATCTTGCAACAGAGACAGGAACGTCCCTTGCGGGACACCCCAAAAATTTTTGATGATCTGAGTCCCATCCATGTAATGATTTATCAAGGCAGGGCATGTATGCACTCGGACTACAAGGGTGGGAAAGCCTGATGAACCATGGGTCTAGACAGTGTATGAGATGGGTCCCGAGAAGTGGAGAGTGGGCAGTGTGCAGTGGTGTGGTTAGACCCGACCTGCACCCAGAGTAAGGATGAGTGCTATACAGGAGGGGCAGGGAGGAATCATGGGTATGAAATTATGGGCTGAGGCGTGCAGGTGTTGGCTGGAGCGGTTCTATGTGGACCACCCTGGGGATGTAAGCAATAATGCGAATTGGGCAGAGCTGCTGCCTAACGAGCAGCCAATACCGGTACGAATCCCACTGCAGCACAGTCCATTTTACATGGCAAAGTATGGTATAACCAGATGTGTTGTTGCAAAACCAACTACATAACACCAAAGAACACATGGTCGCAACACCCCACTGTGGGCATGTAAGTCGATCTAATTGGCATCACAAGTTATTATTGTAGTCCTCACCCCCAACCAGGGGTGTGAGTGTCCGAATCAACCTCCAAATGCAGTGTATATGCACAGCTGTTGCAGTAGAAGAAATGGCCAGATGTGGACCGTCCCATCAGCCTTCCTGCACATCCCTTGATAATTCCCCTACTATCTCTCCCTCTTTGCACCCCATGAACACCACTTACCTATCAACCCCTTTTTCATTTCTATTAATGTTCAAAGTTACAAGTAGGTGACACCCTCTTCCCCAACTATACTGGCAGTATCTGGAGCCCCCTACCCACATGTATTACCTCAGCTGTCCCACAGGACACTTGTAAACACATGAAGGAACACCACAAGCACACTTTGATCAGCACATGCTCACCACCTGGCGAAATCCTCCCCCCCAACTTACACTCTATACCCCTACATCAACTAGTGAAACCGACACCTCATGCCCTGCCTCACATACAAATCCCAACATCCGTCAAACCTTCCCTATTGCTCCACTACCAATTATTCCAACAGGCTACTATACAGTTACAATGTTCCCCCTCTACCTACCTACCTACTCCTTCACTATTCTCCTCTACTCTACCACACAGGTATGGAATAACGAAACCTAACCCGAATATCTGAGTGTAACCTATCCAGGTATGGAATAACTAAACCTAACCCGAATACCTGAGTGTAACCTATCCAGGTATGGAATAACTTAACCTAACCCGAATACCTGAGTGTAACCTATCCAGAACTGTTAAACTGGACTCCAACTGCACCTTAAACTTGACCTTTGTCAACAGTCATACCTGATATGTAAACCTGACCTAAGCATGTATAATACCAGCATGTTAACGTAAAGTAAGCATGAAGAATGTGGTACGTAGCTATGTTAAGGCTGTTACTCTCTATGAATGTGAACACCTCAGTATTACTTGTAATGAGTAGCCAGAGTTTACTGTGCAGGTCTACTCCGCAGGCCACTGCTGAGAATGGACAAGCATCTAGTCGGATCGTACCGGTCAACAAATGTAAACTAAATACATGGAGTAGTGTGGGGGTATGCGGGAGCAAGCAGGTTTAAGCCTGTGTGGGTGGCAGTAAGCAATGCCCACACTGGTTAAGCAATGTAGAAGCTAACTCAATGTAAGATGCCACAAACGTAGGTCAGCAATGCTGAGCCTTGCATAAACCAGTACATACACGCCTACAATTGCTCTACAGTGCCTTAGTCACTCTGTAGCCAACAGCTCTCATCGTGCCCATTAACAAAATAATCTGCACTCCAAGGTTGTAACCCCCCGACCCTGCACACTACAGTCTAAGTGAGTTACACTAAGCCATAGCAGATACACATTCAGCTGCTGTGATCACAAACATATCATCCAGCACAGTCATTCAACAGTATAGGAAATGTATGCAAGTATGTAGATTAATAGAAATAAAGAGGCTGCAACAAATTAATAAATATCGACACAATTGTAGAGAAAACCACGTTTTATAGAAAAGCAAACAGCATACACATAAGTGCTTGTGGTTCTAATCACAGGTTTAGATTTAGAGTTATAGATAATGTGCATACTAATATAAGAGGTGGGGACATTAATAATTTAATTGAGACTAAGGAATATGAATGGATACTTAGATTTGCTGCGGATCGTTCACCAGGGTTAAATTCCGTGGTTACATTAAAACCTATTCTTATAAAATTTCAACAAACTAAGTTACACTGTTAGTTTGAGTTTTGTTTATTATGATTTTATGTTGGTCATATGACTTTGGGCTGCATATCATGTGACTATTTGATTTGTATTTAAACTCACCTGTCTTTAGAGTTTGTATTAGCATTGAGAAAGAGTTATACCCGAAAGCATTGCTGTTTGCTTTTCTATAAAACGTGGTTTTCTCTACAATTGTGTCGATAGTATGTAGATTAATACCAGCAAACGTGTACATTGCTCAACCACAGTATTTCAAGCAGTCTATGTGTATCAAAACACAGTGCCTGTCCAATCATACTGTGAGAACAGTAGTCTTGCATAATACCAAAGAGAATAATGAAAAACGGTGCATGTCGTGGGGGATGTGTGGGCATGCTTCATGCACAGAATGTCACACCTCGGGCGTCGGTTCCACGGAACCAGTAGATGAGGCTGGTCAGGTGTGTGAGCAAACCACTGCTTCTCAAACCCCTGCCAGGATGCAACCAGTGGGAGAAAAGTGTAGACCAGCTAAGTTTACTCGTCCCTGGCGGGACGAACCAAATGTTGTGGGTCACATCGATGTCTTCACCAGTATCAGAGTAGGATCAAGGGAAGGCTCATACGTACATGGACTAAACAGATGAAGAGCCTGCAGAACCTTGGGTCAAGACAGTATACTGGAGGAGTACCAAGATGTGCAGAGAGGGAAATGTGTGGAGGTGTGGTATGGCTGGGATAGCAACTGGAGAATGGATGGATGCTGTGTACGTGGAGGCCAGGGGAAGGGAACATGGGTATGACATTATGGTAGAAATATGCACATGAAGCAGAACAGCAATAGTGTAGTGGGCACAGCATCCGCCTAACGAGCACACATTCCCAGTTCAAGTTCCACTGCAGCACATTCTATTTTCCATGTGAAATCTGTATAGGAACATTGTTTTGCTGTATGACCTACTAAATAACATTTAAATGTGAACCAGAGTACTGCATTAAATGCACATGTGAAGTGTCATAATGAATAAGGCACTAGTAAGCAGATGTAAGCACAAATAAGCATTAGTAAAAGCATAGATAAGCAGCAGTAAGCATGTTTAAGTGTGTTTGCGCGGGCGTAAGCATTGCCTACACAGATTAAGCAAAGTAGAAGCTAACTGATTGTAAGAAACCGCACCCGGAGGTTAGCATTGCTTAGCTCCGCACAAGCCTGTGCACACCCGCTTACAACTACTCAAAAGCCCCTTAATCACTCTCTATCCAACAGCCGTTGTTCTGCCCAGCAACAAAATATACAGCCTCTGCAAGGCCCGAACCCAGGGCCCTGCACACCATACACAAAATGATTTGCCAGTAAGC
This sequence comes from Protopterus annectens, assembly GCF_019279795.1. NCBI lineage: Eukaryota > Metazoa > Chordata > Ceratodontiformes > Protopteridae > Protopterus > Protopterus annectens. The sequence continues at coordinate 591,677,707 of NC_056731.1, read as the reverse complement.
CATGGCAGATGTACATAACCCTGTTGTTTTCACAAACATATCATCCAGCACAATCAGTCAACAGTACAGGAACTGTAGTAATATCATACCACACAACCTCTTAATGCAAGAATTCTGGACAAAGTGTGCCAAACTGTGGGTACAAATAGGGATATCTGTCAAAAACTGCTCTGATACACTTAAAACATTGCTAGTTACAAAGTTATATGTACTAGAACACATATTTTGAAGGAGAGAAGTGTGAAACACAGAAGTGTCGGCACGAGTGACTGACTTCAATCCTAAGATCATCCATGTCAATTGCCAAGAGAATGAGGTACAAGCCAAAAATATAAGCCGAACATGCATGGACATATGGACAGATATATATCTGTAAATGTAGACAGATAGACAGCTATAGGTATATATATATATATATATATATATATATATATATATATATATATATATATGTATATGTATGACTCACAAATAATCATATAACATCAGTTGTACATAGATAAATATGTTCTTGTATATATATATATATATATATATATATATATATATATATATATATATATACATACATACATACATATCTCTCTCTCTATATGGGGGTTTCACATATATAATTATGCAGCTATATATATATATATATATATATATATATATATATATATATATATATATATATATAAATGTGTATAACATTTCCGCATGGGAACAAAATCCTGAACCACTCATTACAACATAACAGACCATAAGCACTGTTAATGGGGGTGGGGGCTCAAATGAGGGACACCTGGTAATTAGTGCTATGTTACCCCCCCCCCAGCCCTAACGGATATGCTGTGTAATCCAATATCCAGCACATGCAGTACTTGACGTCAGGACCCTCCACAACACAGCTACAATGCTTTAACAGTAATCCAATTCACCTGTACATGTCAGGGCAATATCTGTAACATATCATGCTGAAAAGTCATTCTACCGTAGGGAATGTACAATGTAGAAGGGGTACACATTACAACGGTACAGATATGCACACACATCTATACATTGACAAATATGTTCATATATGAGATAAGATATATACAGGTACATACACACATACACAGACAAAGGGTATTAGTAGCCATACATATGTAGAAGTAGTGTGGAAGTACTGGGTGCAAAGCATATCCCTCAGCCACAAGCCCTGTAACTAGTACCTGTGACATGTGTAGTGTGGCAACCATTCCCACAAATGACAATACTTACATTAAACATATAACCACTCACAATTCAAAGGACATGACATGACACATAGGTATGCATACACAGAAAACCTTTATTTGTGTACTATGCAATAATGTATGCCTTTACTTACAGCACATAGAATTTGAAATATTTAATCACTGATGAATGCAAGGCCTACACAAAACAATAGATGCAAGCAATGTGGTTATATAATATACTATGCTGTCCAGGCCAAGGCCTTCAATTAGTACAACAGTAGACAAAGGATTTGCCTTCAAGATAGGTAACAATCAGCAATTACAGATGTAGTTCAGCAGCCTCCAATTACACCCTGTAGTCAAGCCCTAGGGGGAAATGTATTACTTGAGGTAATGTCAATGTATCTGTCACATGTATGGACCTTGACCAACAAATTTTGTGGGGGTCCACGATATGACCGGGATGATAGCAGGAATGCTAGCAGTAAATAATGACAGGACATTACCTAACAACCCCAAACTGTATACCAGCAGGACAAAGCCTGCCATATATGTGGAGGACAGAGGCTGAAACACAGAGCCATACTTGCAATATTGCTGTTACACACCCAGGAAATTGCTGGTGTTACAGGATTTGTTGCAACATACCCTTATGCAGGAATTATTCATTCTGTCTGTAGGTCTGGAACCTCATACAAATGTGTAGTTGGCCTGTGTCTGCAAGTCCTGCTGTAAGAGGTATTGCAACCTGCTGCCCACATACAGGAAGGATGTCTTCCATATTGGAAAGGTTAAGGGACAATGCACACGAGTCAGTAATTTAAAGTACTGGGTTGCCATGACAGCAGTTATCTGAATCACTACACAGCAGGCTGCATGCAGTTAGCAACTGTTGCACACTGATTGGTGCAGAGCCCATTACCTGATCATGTGCATCACCTACAAAAGCCATGCTGCAATCCATTCAAACCAATTCAATCACTCTAGTGGAGAGAGAGACAGACAGAGACACACACAGAAAAAAAAAAAAAACGCCAACAACAGAAAGGAGTCACAGCGTCAGAAAAAAAAGGTATGTAAAATATAAATGTATGTAATTGAATGTAGTATGTGGTATAGATTAATAGGATATATGATGTGGAATGTTTGATATGTGCCATCTGTAGTTGTCCCGGTAATGATGTTCTGCTGAACAACTGCTCTGGACAATACTGTCTGTCCCTGTAGGCACTGGAACATACCCGCCAAATGTGCAGATCAGCAATGAATGACAAAGATGTAAGCTATAATATCTGTGTGTGGTATGTTAGTGTGGGCAATTACTGGTGGTGGAAGTACTGCCCTCATGACAGACACATGGGTGTCAGAGCACACCACTTGCAGGACAGTCATGTTAATGTGTAATGTAGTATGCACAAATGCCTTAGGTGTATAATAGGCTTACCAGCAATCTCTCACCATATATACCACTCTAATGTTAGTCTGTGTTCACATGTGACACCTGTCTGTGTTGCACCAAGGTAGAACAGTGCAGTTGTGAATGAAAGACAGTTACAGAATGTGGACCAGATGTCTGTATGTACCCCACATATAGAGAAATATCTGTGTGATATATAACGAGACATGTATGTCTACAGATACACAGACACTCATATAGATATAGGTATATCAGCAACCTACAAGATATAACTACACATATATGTACATTATATATATATATAAATAGTGGCACTGACAATGGCATGCAGGTGAAATAGTCTGTAACAGGCCAGCAAAGATAGTGTCTCCACAGGGAACATGGTTACAAACACACAGCACAAAGTGTGGCACAAACACATAGCACAAAGCTTGGTACATTACAACATATGTCCCAATGGTAGGTAAGCAGCAGACATAACAACTGCATTCTGTGAACGGTTTGTTGTAGCTGATATGGTGGAGGGAGATATAAAGTGTAGTAAGAACTATGGTAACTCTGCTGTATGAGTTGCCCAGACCTGTTTCCATCTTGATGTCTTCCAGGGAAGATGGTCCACACACGTTTGCCAGCGTACAGTGCTGCTGAAACAGAAGTCATCATTGAACATTTGGTACAGGACTATGAACAGCTGTTTGGCCAGACAGCCCATGATCAGCAGAAGAGGACAGCCCTGTGGAACAATCTAGTCCACAGGGTCAATGATGTTGGACTGCAGAACCGCAGCTATGAGCAGGTCTGGCATCATTGCACTGACCTGCTTCGCCATGTACATCAGCATGCAGCTGCCATATGGGGGGACCACCTCACAACAGGGGGAGCAACCCACCCATCCACCCCTCACCTGTGTGGAGGAGCTTCTCCGCAGCCTTGTGGCACCTGCCTGCCTGCAGCACCAACAACTGGCAGGGTGCATTGTGGAGGTGGGTGCCACCGACACACCGGCTGAGGAGCGTGCAGGTAAGGCCCCAAGGCACATCAGTACACCACTCTTGTGTATGCATCCACATCTGTACAGGTACATCATGCAAATCTGAGAAGTCATATACATAGTCTGTTGCTGTGTAGTAGTAATAAACAGTCGTGCATAAGCTGTAGTATTGTGGACTTCTACTGTTGATGTAATGTAATTCTGCACTCACCCTTTATGAATGCCACAGCTGTGGCCACTGACATCAACTTTCTCACACTCTAATGTAGGTCCCTCCAGGATACCACCACTGCAGCAGCCTGTAGCCGGTGAGTATGGTTCATGTTCATTCATGACAATACACTGGGCTTATAATAGCTATGGGATATTTCATGCACACATCTAACACACCTGCCCATACTGCATGCTATACACATTGTTGTTTTGTTGCTGTGAAATGCACTGCATCACAGTAGAGACCATGCTGGGGTATCGGAAGGGTACAACAGACACATGCAAGATAACTAACATCCTTTCATTGTGCAATGTGTCCACAGGGATGAGAAGTATGGCAGGACACACGGCCTACATAGGGGACATGTGTGAAACAACACCCTCATGGCACACAATCAGGTTAACTAACTGTGGCAGATGTATACCTGACCCCACAGCAATAGTGACAGCAGTGTGTGCACTCCAAGGGATGTGCACATGAGTAGACCTTGCAACCATGCAGACTTCTGGGACATGTGTAGGGCACCCCCACAGCCATGGTAAGGTCTGCTGGTTGTCAGTGTAATATTCTTGTACTAGTCATACATGCACTGCTGATGTTGTGATCTGTAAAGCAGACATCCGTCATTCACAAATGATAACTGTTCACATATGATCCCAGGTATGAGTTGCTCTAACACATAGGGGTTGTGAGCATTGGAGTTGACATAACTGACAGTACTACAATACAGTACTGCAGCAATGGTTTGTACACCTGTGAGGTATGGTGCACAGTACAAGGCAGGGTGCAGAACAGGTCCACAGTAACACTTGTACATGGGTGCAGTGTTAACAATGGGAAGAGCCATCACTTACCAACACAGCCCATGCATCACACACATGTATACTGCCACTAGCATGAAGTCACTATAGCTGCACTGCATGCTGTTGAGCAGCATATGTAATGCATGCTGACAGAAGGGTAATGGGAGGACTGTGTGTACAAAAGTTGTGCAACCCCACATGTAGGTGTGTGTGTGTATGTGTGTGGGTGTGTGTGCTTGTGCGTGTGATTGTGTCTCTAAGTGCAATCTGGTGGAGTGGAGTGTGGTCGATGCATGTCAGATGTGTGTGTACATGTGTGTCTGTTTGTGTGGGTGTACATGTATGCACAGGCGATAGTGGGATTGATCACATGGCAGTACTTCTCCTTGGGATTGTGCTGTACATGTACATGGAGTGACGCATGAGACACCAGGACAACCTGTCTGATATGTGAACACAGGATAGCTGATAGCATAACAAGGTCTATAGCATGGAACACGCATTGGGAAGGAAAGTAGATACCAGGTATACACATCATATTGGCAGGAGCAGATAGATAACCGGCTACCCACATATGCAGCACTACTAATGCAATGGGGAATTACCAGAACACATCAGTGAGTGTACCCAGGTATTACTGTTGTCCGCATGATGGGTTGATCATGCAGCAGATGTGGCATGGACTGAGCAAGACTGTAGTGTGAGACTACGGTGTGTGACATACGCAGTGAATGTAGCAGCCCCAATCATATAGGGGCCATGTACACCATGACTGGACATACACAGGGTAATTACTGGATGACAGCAGTGATGCCATGTACAATCTACTCCACCCAAGTCCAGGAGGTGATGGAGTAACAGGTCATGTGTTGTGATCACACGTGTAGGCATGGAGAGGAATGATATGTTAATGGGTAGTAGTAATGAGTGTATATTAGCAAGTGCCATGCAGGATGGGGAACATATGTAACTGAATGTGTGACGGTCTGTAAACCCAGGGAAAGGGAGGTAGTAAGGTGGACTGTCAGTGTGTGTGGGTGTACATGTGTGAGAGTGTGTGTGTGTCTGTGTGTGAGTGTGACTGTGTGTGTAAATGTGTGTACTGTTACGCAATGCTGTACAGGTCTTAAAGTGTGTGCTTGTTTCCCCCACAGGTGGCAAGGTGGGTCAGGGTCCCTCCTGCATGCGAACTGAGGTATGTGTCCATACAGACAATGATGATGATGATGGTACTGTTGGGGCACAGGTGGGGTTGTCAGAGGCCGACACTGCACCAACATGTGTCATCACCCTCCTAGCCACCCCAAGTCCACACAGAGTTACAGTGCCCCTACAAACCCCATCACGAGTGATCATAGCAGAGGGATAGTTGGTGCCAGTGACCAGGAAAGTGTGGAGTCCATGCCAACTGTGTCGGGTCACAGCCGGCATAGCCAAATTTCCGGCAAGGCACCATATCGGCAGATGTACAGTGGTGCACGTGGGAGGGCCGCTGGTCATCATTCCCCTGGCAGAGTCACCACAACTGGTACCACCAAGAGCATGTTTCAGGCTGTAATGGAGGCACAGGCACATATGGAAATGTACACCAGACAGGGCCTGAGGCTGCAGAGTGCTGCTTTCTCATCTGTAAGCGGCAACCTCCGTGAACTTGCTGCTGCCCTCTGTGAACAAACTGAGGTCATGGATAGATGGTGGGCGTCCTCGACCATGGTATGTCCGTGCTTGAACTTGTGGTGGGAGTGGTGCGATGGCCACGTGGACGTAGGCCAGAAACACCAGCAGCTGGCGGTCAACATGGATGTGCCAGGATGCAAAGCTGCTCCCATAGTGGCAGTACCTGCCCCAGCACACCACTGGGGGTGCTGTCCACACCACAGCAGGCCTTGTGGACATGGCCCTGGCCAGTCCCAGGAGGGACATGGTTCCAGTGAACATCTGTAATTATCAGAGGAGAGTAGCACCTCGAGGTCTGTACCTGCACATGCCCATGGAACCCCTTGCAGGCACAGTCAGCATGTCCATGGCTGGAGGCAGTGAACTGCACACCCTGCCAGGTATGGTCTATAGCTATCCAACAACACCTGTATAGGGCAGCCACATGGCAGAACTGTGTGCATGCATACCCACACACTATGCAGCCACACCTAGGGTGACCCCATACTGACACACACCACATCACCACACCCCAGTCGGTGAACCAAACCCCTCACCCACACACATGGTGACACATGTATGGACAACCCTCAGCCTCTGGCACACCAGCAACACACCCTGTGCATATAACGATACTTGTACCACATTCCTGTCATCCATAACATCGAAGCAGGGATAGGCTAATATGGTTCTGATGTACACAGTGACTGTAATAGAGTGCTTCAATGTACTGCAGTGTAAGATGTTGTCAGGGGTAATGTGTAATGCATACATGTCAGGTAGTGTCACCATGCAGCTGTAATGCATTTCAGCTGTTAGTAACACTGATTATCTCCATAATGTTATTCATTTGTGTTGTAGGTGTACATGTGTCAGCAGGAGGATGGTCTGCAGTCATATTTCACAAGGGTATGTCACTGTGGTGACACCATGGCCGTGACATATCTGGTGTACAGTTGCACATGTCACAGGTTTGTATAACAGTTATTGCCTGTCCCACATTGAAAGATGGCCTGCTGGTACATGTATAATCTGCAACCTTATGTCAACCCATCCACATATACACACATCCTTACTTGGAAACACTGTGACTAGACCCCGACCTAGGTATGCAGTGCTACTGAACTGAGTGGATTTCATTGCACACATGACACCATGTTTAGAGTGAGGTGTGTACCAAGTCACAAGTTACATGCAGAACATCCACAGACATGTACAATATGGTAATGGGGGATTTAATGTTTGTATATGGAGAATACATAGTGTGTCATACCATCATATACACATTAACTGACGCATAACAGGCAGACACACATCTTAGAGACCTGGGTGTATTGTTGCTAACTAACTAGTCTGTGTGTCCAATATGTTACAGGTAGGCTGCACACAGCACATGTGTAACTGGGCTGTATCCTGTTATCGGTTACCTGTATGGGTGATGGCGACAGTGGTCACAGAATGGTACGTGGGCCATATACTGGGTGTAACATGGTGTAATGACTGTGTACACAGCACCCACATACCCCAATGGATATTGTACAGACTGGAACCCATCTTGATACTCTGACATACCCACTATCACACATTGCCCACAATGCCAATACAACCCATTGCATATCACAACAGTGGTACCACAGGGATATGCATGTAATGCACATGCCACAGGCATAGTAGGGTGTTGTATTGTGATGCCACACCTATGGGCTGCGACAACAATATCTGTACTACTGTGTGGCAAAGTGTATTGTAATAGGAGTATGTGGCCTCGGAATGGTGTACCCTACAGATATGTAGACATGCACCCACATGGCAGACCTCACTGGGATTCCCCATGCCTATTGACCCATTTGTACAACACTGTTGTGCTGGTACTGCAAGGCACATGTAGCTGTTAAGGAGAGGAGTGCAACAGGCTACATGTCATGTCCAATACAGCAGCGGTCACATCTGACTATGACAATGGGAGTGGAGGTGGTTGTGAAGGCTGTCATGGAATTTCCAACTACAGGTGTACTAACACACAAACAATGCTATCCTCAGTAATGCACATGTACACATGTCAATACTGTGGTGCATTGCTGCAGGTGGTCATAGCTGCGTACCTGGCTGTTGTCCATGGAGGGACTGGATGTGTAGGGGGTGTGTGTACATTGGTATCATGCCACCTGCCATGTGCCAGCAGGCAATCTATCAACAGACACATTAGTGATTAGCAGGGTGAGAGTGACATGCATCAGCCAATCCTCTGGGTGCCTTCTGCACATGGATATTGAAGTGATCCAGTTGACATGTATGCAACATGTATTACAACACATGGTTAGTGTCTGTGATAGAGACCTGTACCCAAGCATGTTCAGTTGACTGTGGTAGTGTAGTGTAGGTACCCGTGGCATGTGGCCCATACATGGATGTCTCCTATATGTGACAGGTAGTACACAGCTGGGCACACATGTCGGTGTCAATCAAGCATAGGTTGTCTGTATGTATCCCAGCTAGAGACCTGCCATCTGCACATCTGTAGAGGGACTGACAGACACCAGTTTGGTGAGTAGATATGCAGTAGGATGAATGTGTCAACAGATGGATGTTTGACAACAATACGTATGCTATCATTGATGTTGTAAGCCCTCACCAACATATGCTGTATCAACAGTACTCCACGTCTGATTATTATCCAATAGGGGATATATACGGTGACACAGCCCACACACCAGGAACATGACAGTGAGCCCTCAGAGTGCAGCTATGCCCGCAGGTGTGCTTGTTGTCGGTAATGTTAGCACTCCACCCTTCTCTGGGACAGCACTGTTGACAGTAGTAATGCCATGTTACATTGCATGCCTGTGTGAAAGCATGTACCCTGGGCTGCTACCCCTGCATGTCACACATTCACATGGATAACAGTGCTGTGCAGGCCTCATATACTTGTGTGTCCCAGACATGACACTCAATACCCTTTGCTACTGTAATGAGAGCACATAGACACATGTACTGTACATGGCAGACATTACATACACATTACAGATGTCATTTCCCAGGGTTTGACATAGCCTTGTATGTGACCCAGAGATAGCATCTGTGTAGACAATATGCCACAGAGTATAGCTGGAGGATGTCTAGACGGTCAGCATAGGCCATCTGTTTGATGCCTGTGATTCTTATAATGAGGTATTTCCACTGCCTTCCCAGCTGTCAGAGCTGTCTTGCGAGGTACATACCAAATAGGGTGTTGTACTCTATACAGGGTGTAATGAGGGATGAGTACAGTGGGACAATTACCCCCTTTTCTGGATGTAAATCCCTCAGTGATGAGGTGTGCCACATAGAAGGATTTCCTTACTGTTGTGGCTATGTGGTTAATGAAGGTGAGACAACTGTCCACCTGTGTCCCTATGTCTGTCAGCACACTTTCGGTGTTTAGTGTACTGCCATCTATGTGGTAATTCATGGGTACATGGTATGTCCAAAGGGGATAACTATACATTACTTGGCATTAAGCTTGAGCCCATGGCTCTGGCACCAAGCATCTGTTTCTGTAAAGCCATGTTGTAGAATATCCACATCATTTGGGGATGCAATAATGGCTCCCAGTTTGCAGTCATCTGTTAACTTTGTTAGCCAGAGTACCATAGTATTGGCCTGTACTTCAGACAAGTAGATGCCACACAAGAGCTGCGCCAGGATCGACCCTGACATACTCCAATTGTCATTTATCTGGAGCAGGGATTGGACATGGCTACGTTTACAGTCTGGGTTCCGTTGGTAAGTCAGTTGGCAACCCACCAAGTGACACAGGTGTTTATGGCCAGCTTCACATGTTTAACTATGTCTCTAGAGTGGGTGATGTTGTCGAAGGCCTTGGCAAAGTCCAGATAGGCTGTGTGCACCGCCTTACCCTTCTCCACAGCTCTGGAGCCTGAATCAAAGTAGTCAAACAGGTTCAGGAGACAAGATTGGCTCTGCACGAGCCCAACCAGGGTGGGGTACAGGGTTTGCTGGTTGCCAATGTCTTTGTTAATAAGTTGCATGATAATGCATTCCATGCCCTTGCAGATCAGGCTTGTCAGACTGATGGGACAGTAGTTCTCAGGATCCAAGGTGGATTCCCCCTTGTGGAGTATGATAACTGTAGCTGTGCACCACTCAGTGGGATAGAAGCCTGAGATGAGGCTATGATTACACATGGCACTTAGGTGAGATGCAGGGTTATGTAGTAGCTCATGTACTACACAGCCCAGGATGTCATCTGGTCCCATGGATGCTGTATTCCTAGCAGCGGAGTCAGCGGTTTCCACCTGTGTGGCCATGATTACTGGAATTTGGCAACCTTTTGTTACTGAGATGTGCCCTTTAGGGGTGAGGGAGGCTGGATATGGCACTAAATCAGTCTGCCCAGATATTGGAACACTCCTTTGAATCAGTATATTTAATGCCAATCTGTTGTAGCACAGAGCAGTTCTGAGCATTGCCGTATAGATCCTGGACATAACTATAGAATGCCTTGTGGTTGTCTTTGGAATCTATGGCAATTATATTTATGTAACAAGCTGTGGTGGATTTCGAGGGATAGCAGCTTCTTACTGAGGCTAGTAAGGGAGCAGTTTGCATTTTGGGATTATCCTTTTAACTGCAATAGTGTCTTCCTTCTGTTGTATAGACTGTTTATGGCAGTGGAGCACAAGACTGGCTTCTTTTTTTGGAGGACAGTGTTTCAGTTCTATGTGGGATGGCACAATTCATGCATGAGTGGATGTGCCCATACAGTGCCTTAGTGTAGGATTCGCCAGTTGCAATTTCAGCTCTCATCTCCATGGGTGTCATGAGGTTTGTTACTTCTGACCCGAGTAGCATGGCGTTGACTTTGCAGAGGGTATTTATGGAGGATCCTTACTGGCGGGTGGGGGTGGGATGTGGATGTCAACGGTGATTATCTAATGGTAAGACCTGACCTTTGAGGGGTCACCACTGGTGTGGGGCATCTGACTCCCATGTTGGTAATGACCAGGTCTAGGATATTGAAGACCCTATTTGGACAATGGATTAGTTGATCCAGGGTGTTAGAATGTATGAGTTCCCGGAACCTTTGGTAAAGGGTGGTGGTACACGAGTTGTTTTCCCAGTTAATGGCAGAGTATTTGGAATCATCCAGTATTATGGTGTTTGTTTGTATCTTAATATTGTACAGTGTATAATGGTGTAGTGAGAACCTTGGACCATGGAAGGAGATCAGTAGGCAGCTACAATTTGGATTGCAGTCTTACTTAGTGTTAGTTGCATCTGGTGATTCTCAGATGCATTGTGTTTGACACTAGGCTGGAGGTGTGAATGACCTTGGTGAATATGGATACTCCTCCACCTGTAGTGTTGTGGTCTTGGTTTGTTGCCCAACATGTGTGATAAGGGTTGTAGGCAGGTATTACAGGTGTGCTCTCTGGAGCGTTGCACCAGGTCCCTGTTACTGCACAGATATCGATGTTCCCCATTTGTAGGTGTGGCTCAAGAGAGAGTGCCTTTTTAGGTTTAGACTTCTAACATTGAGTCGCATTACCATCAGTTTTGCATGCTTGTATCTGTTACAGTGGTGGTTTTGTTCTTTGAATCTTGCCTAGTTAAGGTGCTATGGGGGTGCCAAGATCTGTAGCCAGTAACCTGACTCCCAGGGGCTACATGTGCAGACCATCTCTGCCAGAGCATCATGGTTTGTACATCATGTCACCCCAGGTAGACAGATACCGGATCCCCTTTGAATGACATCAGATGCTTAGCCACTTGTTGAATTCATTGCTGTGTATATGTATAGTATTTATATGTATATATGAACATATATATCCCCATATATGTATGTGGATATGTATATGGCCATATATGTATGTGGATATTTATTTATTTATTTATTTATTTTATTTTACATTTACTGACTGGGCTAGTCCATTTTCAGTAGAGGCCTGGGGAGAAAAGCTCCAAATGTTTACAATGTTAAAAATCTTAAAATAAACATTACAAATTTTGAGAGCAAATAGATCACAATTGTTACATAAATAATAAATATTTGCAAAACAAATTACAACACATGCAAATCAACAAGTCGTTTACATTATAGAATTTAGATACAGTAAAGAGAAGTTATTATACAGCGAGATAAAAGAGAATTGCAGTACTTCATCAAGGTAAGGTGTAGAACATAAGTTAAGTTGTGTTTACTAGTATCAGGCCTGCTTCTAGGGGGTAAGTAGTAAAGTAGGAGTAAGTGTGGTGAGAGAGATATGGGTGGAGAAATTAGAGGATTAGTCAGGGTTATTGCAGGGGCATAACCAATGTGTTATTAGGTGTCTTTTGAGGTTTTGTTTAAAGAGAGGTAAGGAAGAGAGTAGTGTTAGTTCATTAGGTAATAGGTTCCATTTTTACCCACTGTATTAGAAAACAGGGAGGCTCCAGCTAGGTTGTTGGTTTTACTTATGGTGGCTAGAAGTTTGTTAGATGAGCGTAGTGAATTTAGATTTTTGTAGGGGATTATGAGGTTGGAGAGTATGGGAGTGCTGTTAGGTTGGTAGAATATCTTGTGGGCAATGGTGAGGTGGGAGAATATTAGGTTATTTTGTAGTTCAAGCCAGCCTAAGTGCTGCAGATTAAGACAGTGGTGAGTTCGGAAGGGATTGCCTGTGGCAAATCTGGCTATGCTGTTGTAGGAATTAGCTAGTTTGATGAGATTATTTTTCTTTAGGTTTGTGTATATGGGTGAGGCATACAGAAGAGTTGAAATTAAGTGGGTGCGAGCAATCTTAGTTCCAGTTGTTGGAGTTAAAAAATATTTGATTCTATATAAGGAGCCTATTTTCCTGTTAACTGCCTTTATGGTGTTGTTTATGTGGCTATCAAAATTAAGGTTATTGTCAATAGTTATTCCTAACAGTTTTGTAGTAGGGTCAGGGGATATAAGGGTGTTATTATTGGAAATGACTGAGAAATCTAAGGGGGGAGACTTATTGGTGGGTGTGAAGAGTAGGAGCTTGATTTTTTTAGCATTGAGAAGGAGGCAACGTGTTGAGAACCATGTCTGTACTGAGTTAAATACGTTTTGGGTTAGGGAATGTACTTCTGATATGGAGTTAGATGAACATATTAGTGTAGAATCGTCTGCATATTGTATGCAGGTGGCTTGAGGAATTGCAAAATGGAGGTCATTGATAAATAGTGAGAATAGGAGAGGTCCCAAAATAGAGCCCTGGGGGACGCCAACTGTGACTGGCAGGAGACAAGATATGTTATTTTCCCAGAGTACTGCCTGCTGTCTGTTGCTGAGGAAGGACTTGAACCATTGAATAGCCTGAGAGTCAAAGGGGAGGGATTGAAGAATATTTATAAGAAGGGTATGGTTTACCATATCAAAAGCTTTTGAGAGGTCAATAAAGAGTGCAGATGAGAGTTTGTTTTCATTGCGATTTCTATTGATGGCATCAGTGAAGGATAATAGAGCAGTTGTGGATATGTATATGTGTATATATCTATATAGATATATGGATATATGTGCACACATATCTGTTTACCATATGTCTAGAACATGGAGTAGAGTCCTACCTCAGTGCCAATAGTCCCAACACCATATTGCAAGGGGATGTCACGGATGTATTGCGGGTATATATGTAGACTGTTGTCACTGTCATAGGGGTGTCTTAACAGACATGTTGGGTGTGGGAGGTCGTATCTGCTGTAGACATGTGCACCATTGCCTAAGGGCAGCATAGTATGGACCCACTGCTAGCACAGTGATGATCCTGTGAACTACAGCAGGGATATGACCACTATATGTGGACAGTGTGGCACTCTGTGGTCAGTCCAGAAGTGTACACATGTCCCCTTCATGAGATGCATGTGGACCACACCTCCCAATGTGGATGTTACTAGCCATGTACATGGGTATATCACGACAATACTGGGGTATATATGCCCTCACAGTGTATGCACGCACACACGCCAGTCTGTCCAGACACACAATACCTGGTGCTGCTGAGTTCACATGACCACATACTACCCAGTAGAGAATGACATACATCTGTACAGCATACCACTGCTTTGTCAGAAATACACAACAGTTATGCTGGCCTGGCAGCAGTATGTCCTGCAAATAACTGGACATAACAGCACACTAGGTATTTACAGTAGGCTGCTAGGCATGTCACAAAGCACTGGGTAAACTACAGGCAAACTGCCACAACACTGGAATACATATTGTATGGGGGAATACACATGTACCTCCAATTATAGTGGGCTCAACATGCAGGTCACAGCACAGCATAGCAGACACCTGTGAGAAAATGCATACCCACATCCAGTGTCAACGCAGCCACATATGATACACAAGCTTAACACTGGAGCGGCATGTAACATCAGATAGAACAGGATGGAGAACAATGGCGTCTACCACAGTCTGTACAGAACCCATGTGTCGTAAGTGCAATACACAAAGTCATCAGTCACCCTAACCCAGGGGTCTGCAACCTGTGCATCTGGAGCCACATGTGTCTCTTCAACCCTGCTGTAGTGGGTCCTTTTACCTCTGAGGATTAATGGACACACACACACACACACACACACACACACACACACACACACACACACACACAAAGAGAGACCCAGCAATCCCAACACAGGAACACAAGTATGGACATATGT
>NC_056731.1:591565257-591657757 GCF_019279795.1 Protopterus annectens | reverse complement strand
TGTGGGGATTTATAGTGGGTGTTTGCCATGACAGTGGTAATTGGGAGTAGTACACGTATAATTATATATATATATATATATATATATATATATATATATATATAGCTAAGTATATGTACATATATTTCCACCATATGTCCTGGACATGGAGTGTAGCCTAACCCTAGCCCCTATGATCCCAATGTCGTAGTTGAAGGGGATGTCAGGTATGTATAGCAGGTATCCTAGTAGACTATTGCTACTGTCATTGGGATCATCTTCACAGACATGGTGTGTGTGTGGGAGGTCACATCTGCTTATAACATGTGTGCCATTGGCTACTGACAGACATGCTAAGGACATCATTGTACAGTACCGCTGCTAGCATCTAATGCCACTGTGGACCACAGCAGAGATATTGGCCAATATATGTTGAAAGTCTGACACACACTGTACAGACCAGAGGTATACACATAAGCCCTTAGTGCTAAACATGTGTACAATGCCTGACAATATGGATGTAGATGGCCATGTAGATGGGTATAACACATAATGACTGGTATACATTTGCCACCATAGGTTATACATTCACACACCCCTGTCTGGCTTGACACAATGACCGCTGGTACAGGGGTGCCTTGGCCACATACTACCCACTAGATATTGACATTCATCTGCACAGCATCCCACTGCTCTGTCTGACATACATGACTGTTAAGGGAGGCCTGACAGTGGTACATCTGGCAAGTATCTGCACATGACATCTCACTGGGTAAGTATACTAAGCTGCTAGGCATGTAACAATGCACTGTGCAGGCTGCAGGCAGACTGGCTCAACATTGGCCTACATCTCCTATGGGGGAATGCACATGTACCTGCATATAAAGCAGCCTCAACAGGCATGTCACAGCACAGGGTAAGATACACCTGTGTGAAAGTGCATAACCATAACCAATGTGAGCACAGTCACATATGGTTAGCTAGCATGATATTACAGTATATGGACTATCTGTTCTACACCATCCTCATATGTGCCACTCATGACTGACCCTACATATACTGGGCTGCTACACAGTTTGGTCTGATGGCTGTCTGTGGTATGGGACACGTGTGTGTATGGCCCTACAAACATGTACGCCAATACAGTACCATACAGTGGAGCAGCATGTAACATCAGATAGAAGGGGAACCAGAACAATGACATCTACCACAGTCTGTACACAGACTAAAGTACATATTAACAATACATACGCTGTTGACATTCACCATAGGTACACAGACCTCAGTACTGAATCCAGAATGTCCAGGTAATGTCATGAAATATAGCCCCTACTGTAAATAACATGTGTAGCAGTCGGATATATCACTGGCTTGTTATCAGATATGATGACACTAATTATGGTGTACAGCACATATGCACCACTTCATGCAGGACATATGTACTAAGGTTGACAGAGGTGTGGCTGGAAGCACATACAATGGGCCAATATTGACATGTTGTTGTGATAACCACATACATTTACTGTTGTAACAGGGTTTGTTGCAACATATGTCCTATGAGGGATATGACGTCAGTGAATATCACGGCTTTCACCATCTACAGACTGCAATCCTGACACTACTTTCTGCAGTCCACAAATAGATGCTCCATGGGTGACACATGAAACCAAAGACACAACACTGCCCAGTCTGCAGATGACCCTGCAGATGGGGATGCCTCATAAACATGGAACTGACATGGCAGGTATTGAGAAATGTATGACAGCCATATCCACACCCACACTGTTAAACCAACATTACTCCAAATGCAGTATAGCAGCACTTACAGTCTGTAGTCAGGTCAGGCACATCACCTTCTTGTTTGTTGCCCTCTTTCCACAGTGTATGTTGTTAGAGGTAAACCCCAGTCCATCTGAGATGCTGTTTGCTGAATGACAGATCTAGTTCCTGCTCACAGCAGATGAAAAGGGCCAGCACCACCATGATGTTCCTAGATATTGGAGTGTGTTTCTACACAACTGGCTATGGGAATGTTACCACAGTTGTTTCACATGCAATCAGCTAGGGGAGGGCTGCAATTCATGCAGAGGCCATCAGCTGATCATGAGCATCACTTAAATTACACATGCTGCTGCCTAAGCAAAGCAGGTGTAGGTCTCCACATCCACCAGAGAGGGGGTGGGAAAGGCAGACAGAGGCAAAGACATGTCAGGGAGGGGTGGAAGAGCAAAACTGAAGCATGTTTGTGTCATATACCTACTAGCACAGGGTATCAAACCCTTGACAATTATGTAGTGTTATCACAGTTCAATGCAGTTATTGGATGCGCCACATGGGTCACCTGTTGTGGAGCACTCAGAACATATATGTGATGGTGAGTGACATCTGCAACAGGGATACGGTAGGTGACGTACACATGCTTGTCTGCATGAACAGGTGCCAGTGTCAACACAGCCACACCCTCAGAGGGACACACACACATTGACACACTTGGCTGGGCCAGGAGTACAACTCTTTAGTAGTGGGATTGCCACATCGCATCACTGTGCAGGTATCACATGCACCAAACAGGTCATACGGGGGTTGTATGTGCAAAAGGTATGGGGAGGTGTCTGACATCAGACAGCATGCTGCAGTATACCCATGGTGGTTGTAGGGAGTGTGGATGTGAACATACGCACCATACAACACACACACAAACACACAGGGTGCCAGTACTGACATGCATGGGTGCATGCCTGCACAGGTGTGTGGTGTTCGACTGTGCCAGACGGCTGTACAAGGCAAGGCGATGGGTGTACCTTGGCATCAGGCTACATGACAATGGTCTGCATTGTGGCTCAGGGCTGTAGTGTCTGCATTTGCCCACACAGGTGGGTATTGTATCCCCCATCCAGTCACCTGGGTGACTATTGTGTGTGGCCAATGCTGTGCATCGCTTGCCATGTATGTGTTCCTTAGTCCATGACATGGACAGTGTCTGGGATGTGCACACCTCCCACATGCATATACAGTGACATGTGGAACTGTACCTGGGGTATCTGGCCCATGTTGTGAACACAGATTATCATCAGATGTGCCAGTCCTGCCCACCTGTGGTGGAAACTGGTAATGGCCATCAGATTTACCCTGCACCTACATTGAGAGCATGCTAACAGCATTCCCTGGTGTCAGTGGCATCTGTCCATACAGGGCATGTTGTCAGGCATGTTATGCCCATTGTGGGTCACATGTAATGGCACCACAGGTGGTGCAGGTGTCCATTGGGGAACATGGGGGAGGTGCACTGTCTGCACATACGTGCATACTGGACAGATGGACAGGGTGACTTGCCCTCTGTAGCCCACTGCTGTCACTCCGTAGTTACTATCAGTGGCCAATATGCAGTGTACTACCCACACATTGGCTGTTGCCTAGACATGTGTGTGTATATGAGACATGGGTTGAGAGTGTGCTCTGGGTAATACTGGGGTTGCTAACTGAGATTGCCTGGCCTTGATGTCACATGTATGGGTATGGCTTTACACCCCATCCTCTCAGCCATTTCACATCTATCACTGTATGGTGGGCATTGTGATATATGGTAGGGCCACCATATAAGAAATATGCAAAACCCACTCCAAAGTGGCCACAGGTGTCACACAGTCACAACTACCTCTACACAGGATACGGGTTACAAACACACATGCATGCACACCTGTCATGTCTGGGAGTAGAACCCCTACCTAACGAGTTTATTACACTACAGCACTATGCAGTTATAGTACGCACCACGGACATTACTGGAGTACTCCTTCCCCAAAAGTGTATTTCCCAATGACTGACATCAGCAGGACTGCCAAATTAGGGGATTTGAAATTTACTGTGAGTGACTAACCTACAATGCATTGCTCCCTACACAAACAATGAGACACACAAAACATCCACAACTGACATGTGTGGGTATAGAACCCCAAACGGAGGTCTATATCACACTACAGCATGGAGCTGTTATAGGATGCACCATGGGGATTACTAAAGAACTCCTTCCCCAAAGGTGTATTTCACAATGAATGACATCAGCAGGATTGCCAAAGTAGGGCATTTGAAATTTACTGCTAGTGACTAGCCTAAAATGCATTGCTCCCTACACAGACAGTGACACACACAATACATCCAGAACTGCCATGGGTAGAGATGGAACCCTACCACGGTTCTTTTTTTTTTTTTTTTTAAATTTCTTTTTATTGACTTTTAATCATATCATAACCAAACATATCGAACAATAAGACACAATGATATGTACAACCCTACCACGGTTCTAATTTTCACTACAGCAGTATGCAGTTACTGGATGCGCTACAGAGATTACTGGGCTACAGCCTTGCCAGAGGTGTATTTCTAGGTGGGTGACATCAGCAGCCTTGCCAAAGGTAGGTATATGAATTGTAAGGAGTGTGAGTAGCCTAAAAGGCATTGCTCTCTACGCAGTCAGACAAAAATGCACACAAATGCACACACAGACTCACACATGCACAGTTGCTAAGTCTGGGTTTGACCTCCTACCTAACTATTTTATCACACTACAGCAGGGCACAGTTACGTGATGTGCTACGGAGATGACCTCAGCAGGCTTGTCATAGTAACGCTATGGGGTGGGCGGTGTGTGCATGGGCCATAACCCATTCATCTAGGGGTGGCACACCACATGCGGCCACACACATGGTCATATGTCACAGGTACGTGCATACAGCTACTAGATGACTACTTCCTTGTACAGTCATGTTGCACAGCTGGCATGTGCACCACATAGTCTGTGGTGCTGACAGGTACTGGTCGCTAGTATCTGCAGTGACATCTGCACCTCATGTGTTTGGGGCCCTTTGGCTGTGTGCTGGGTGGAACAGACCTGGATGGATCCTTGTCATGGTCATCCTCTTCCACACATCTATGTCCATCTACCTTTGGCTTATTATAGTGAGTTGTTTTTACATATATGTCTGTATTCCTATCCACTGTGTGTGCAAGGCATGCGTGGTGTATACTGACAAGTGTCTGCACTAACAGTTGCAACTGCCAGATATGTCTGGTCCACTGGTGTTTACAGACATGGCCTTCGTGTTTAAGTGTGTGAGCATGCTCAGTATGAACTTTCAGTATGTTGTTGACTGACATTGCCTTCATTTCTCTAAGTGTGTGAGCATGCCCAGTAAGGCTGTCTGTATTGCATGTGTGGATCAAGTCCAGGTAGTTTGTACTGCAGTGCTGACCTTTGTGTTGCACACGACATGTAGCATGCTGTGTCTGGAGGGTATCCATCGATCATTTGGCATTGACTGTTGCTACATTTCTGCATAGCCGGGGGGGGGGGCACCTGACTATTTCTATGTTTCTACATAGGATTGGGGGGGGCACACCTGACTGTTACTATATTTCTATGTAGGAAGGGGGGAGAGCACACCTGACTATTTCTACATTTCTACACAGGAGTGGGGGGGGCACACCTGTTACTATATGTCTGTGTAGGATGGGGGGCACACCTGACACTTGTACACATTTGCTGGTATGTCAAGTACTCCATTTCAGTCTGTAGTCTTACCTATCGTGCTGGCTAGGGCATACCAGTGTACTACAGTTCTTATCTTTTGATTACCGACATATTAGTTTCTGACTTCCTAGCCTTCATAACTGACTTCCCAATACCTGGCCTGCTGTAGTCTGTCTGTGTAGGCTTGGGGGGTGGTTACCCATATCCCTCATTCAGAGGCCATAGTACAGCATTTGTTTGTGTTTGTCCAAACCTGTCCTGCTGGCTGTGACTGTTGTTGGATATGTGACTCCCTCCTGACTGGCATGTGCGAGTCCCTTATCTTGTGGGTATCCCAGTATTGAGGGTGGTGCTGCAGGGCTGCCTATATCGGATGCACATAGCACACTCCATACGCATGGTTAGGCACAGGTAGCGTAATGTTTGGTATCCCTTTTACTGTATGTGAGAGTCAGAGAGAGGTGTTATTCCCTGGGTCCCTCCCATGTCAGTGTATGTGCTATGCGTTGCCTCTTTGCCAGGGCAAGGGCATACTGGGCACGCTTCCTTCTGTCTACTGGGGCAGACTCAGGTTGTTCCTCCTCCAAATCACTCTGTGCCTGTGCAGGCCTTAGCAATGGTGGGGGGCTGTGTGGCCCTGCCCCATGCTGTTCTTGCTGCAGCTGTTTCCACAGAATCATATTGCATAGCATGGCACATACAAGGATGATTTGGGTACATGTAGTTGGTGAGTACTGCAAGGCTCCACCGGATATGTCCAGGCACCAGAACCGTGACTTGAGCATCCCAAACACATGCTCTATTATGATTTTTGTTTGTGCGTGTGCCTCAATATGGAGTTCTTGTTCGTGTGTGTGTGCATTTCTGATTGGTGTCATCAGCCATGGCTCCAGTGCGTATCCAGCATCCCCCACTAGATGACCATGTGGGATGTCCCCATTGGCAAATTTCTGGTACCGCTGTGTCAGATGTTGGAAATGTGAAAGCATCCAGGGCAGCCAGCACACACATTCAGTATTATGCCCACAACCTGGCAGTTGATGGAAGGGAAACTCTTGCGGTTGATGTAGACCCTACCCTGCTCACCGGGTGGTGCTATGATGTGTATCTGCATGCAATCTATTGCACCCACTACCTCAGGGTATTCTGCTATTTGGTGGAAGAGATGCATATTGCTGGCCGACGCCTCACAGGTGATAGGGAAATATATGTGCTCACCGAAATGTGCTGACATGGCATCCAGGAATTGGTGGTGTACCCTGGATGCTGATGCCTCTGAAATATCCATCATATCCACAGTAGGCCTTTGGAAGGTACCTGTAGCTAGTATTCATAGGCCTACACATACCTTGGTGTCCACTGGGATGGGTTCCCCTTTGTTAGTTCTGTGTGTGAGGTGTGGCCATCACAGCTCCACAATTTGCTGTAGGAGGTCCCTGCCCATCCTATAGCACTCCACTATCTCCAGCTCATGTAGCCCTTGGTAGGTTACCCTGGGTCTGTACACTCTTCTCCGCCTCCTCACTGTGGGTTGGTCAGCAGCATTCACATCCTCACCACCCCCTCAGCCTCTTCCACAAGTTGTATGATGGCTATTGCAGCCCCTAACATTTTGCTGTTGTGAGTGTTAAAAGTTCCCTGCTTGTTTACACTGGTGGTGTAGAGTGTGGGGAAAACCAGAGGGGTAGGTGTTTGCATAGTTTATAGTAGTGTTCTGGGCTGGGCTGGTCTGCTGTCTGTGTAATTGGCTGGTTTCGATACATTTCACCTGGCAAGTAAGCGGTGTAGAGTGTGGGAAAAAACAGAGGGGTAGGTGTTTGCATAGTTTATCGTAGTGTTCTGGGCTGGGCTAGTCTGCTGCCTGTGTAATTGGCTGGTTCTGATACGTTTCACCTGGCAGGTAAGCTAGTACCCCTTGATTACCTTCCTACTGCTGTTTTCCCTTCCCATTGCCCTTCTGTTTCAGCCTGGGGGTGCGCCGCACAATTGAAGTACTCAAATGTGCACACTGCTGCTATTTCCTGGTTTAACTTCCTTTTTCGTCCTGTAAATCCCGGTGCGCAGCACGCACACCCACTTACACTTTGTCAAGAGTACTAGGCAGGTTTAGACACACCCCCTAGCTTAGCTGTGCTAAGCTGGGAGCAAACCTGAGCCACAGGACTCCAATCCACTTACAGTATGCCTGACACACCCATCCATTATGTCAACTACCTCCTATTCTTGCACACGGCTATTCATACTCTTACACTGTTGGAATCTGCCTCACAAGCTGGGGAAAACTGGGATTCACTATCCTTCCCCTCATTTGCATAGGGTTGCCTGCTAATGCATAGTTACATGTGTCACACTGAGCCTCCCCCCTTAGCAACCACTATTCACTGGTCAGGTTGTCTTTTGCCTGCCATTGTCTTGCATAGCAGACTACTGATTTTAGTTAGAATGCTTGTTTTAGGTTTATTTTCTTATTTTCCCTCCGATCCCATCTGCGCCTCTGCCCTATGCTTAAACAGCCGTGATAGGCGGAAATAAAATAAAAGTTGTATTTTTTACATTTTGTACCGTTTGCAATGCCAATGGCCTTATACTTGGCCATTGACAATCTTCCTCAATGATATGCAGCCTTTATTTGGAGCTGTTATGTCTCCGTTTTGGATTTTGCAGAACCGTACTCGGTTACTAACAGAGTACATTTCTGCAGATTATGCTAGTCCTGCACGGCCTGATTCCAGCTTCCTGGATAGCAGATTTACCTCATTTGCAAGGTTTTCATCTGCAAATGGGGTAATTTGCATATGGGGGGGCTGGGAACGTGCAGGACTAGTGCAAGAGCGCTCGTGCACATCAAACGAGCACATACGTGGATCGCTCAGCCGCCATATTGCCAACATTACCTCTTACACTAATCATGCACGCCGTGCAAGCTTTTGAGAATCCGGGCGTGTATCTTTACTAACCCAACAGACTGGTGCTTTCCACTTAGAAGTACACCTTACCCACTATCAGACTACTATGAGTTAAGATGTCACCTCTTGGATGGATAACCAGCAAACATTCTTCATACCTGTATTTTTTTGTTTGATTTTTTTGCTTCATAGCAGAGAGTTCCCACATTGCTTACCATCGCAAAGGTTTTATATCAGACTGCCACCACAAGTAGGGTAGTTTGGTCAGTACATATTCAGGATTCCACGTCCTCAAAATGGATTTGGATACTTTTAACTGCTTTTGGTAAAGGAATTGGGGACTGTGATTTACTTCCTTGTAGTATCCCAAGTTATAATTGTACTTCCTTTCTATTCCTATTTCCAGTAAAATTCAGAGGTCCTTGAAAAATAAGGAAGTTAAGTCTTTCCAAACTAGAATGATGTACAGCAGATGGGACATTCTTCTATCCCCTACTGATGGAATGCATACTTTCGCAGGCCACAAAGTGAAGCCTAAGATGGCTAAGTTTCCTCCTCTGATACATTTGCCCAGTCTGAATGAAGTAAATAAATGTTTCCTTAAAAATACTTGCTAATGGTACAGGTCCTGCTCTCTTCCCCAGGGATGTGTATAAACGTTTGTATATGCTCATTATGACCATATTATTAAAGTTAATTAATCAGTATCAGGAACTGTATAACCTGATTATCTCTGCATCATGAAGCAGAGTGCTCTCTCTAAAATTCCAAAACCTGGTAAGGATTCAAACTTCCCTTTTAATTGTTGCTACCTTGATGTACAGAACAAATATATGTTTTGGGGTTAATTGTTTTAAAAGTATATGCCACTGTCACAGTCCACCTTGACTATGTTGGCGTCATCCCTAGTTTTTAAGTAGTTCACAATATTAGACATGTCAAATTTGATGTGCATATCACCCACTTTAGAAAAAAATCTTCTGAATAATTTGAGTATGGGTAAAAGAAAGTAGTACTGCATTTTTGAATTATTTTGTCAGCCTATATGTGTCATATATATCTTTTAGCTATATTTAACAGGTAATATTAAACTAAGCTCCAAAGTTTCCATACATTTTCCTGTAAACAGCAGTTTTCTACGTGAAAAGTATTTGCTTTTGTATAAATCTACTGCTAAAATGCCGCTTTTTTAAAAAATTTGAGTTGCAAAACCTTGACACCTTTTTTAATCAAATATTTGTTATGGAGGCACCATCTATGTTGTGTAATTCGCCATGTTATGGAATTCATTACTTATGTACATTAAGCAAATATCCAAACCACACCTATTTAAATTCACCTTAAAAGCTCACCTACAAAGTGATTGACACTGGTCTCTTTGAAGAGAAATACCATAAAATTACCCCCCCCCTTCCTACCTCCCATATGCCCTTTTACACCATCTCATCTTAATATCCTCTCATACATATCTTTCTCCCTCCATCTCTACCTTTTCTCACCAGCATCTACAAATATGAGTTTATCTCATGAAACGTCACTCAGTACCTAGTATACTACTGACTCTTTTAAACAAGGGTCCCAAGAAGTTCATAACATTTTTTTTCTCCTTAATAAAGGAACTGCTATCGCTCTCTGGACAACATTAGTCGCATATTCAACACTGCATCACAATGTACTACACAGCATACCTCTATGATCAGGTGTTAGAGGGATCTGCCACTCTTCTCAACTCTATTAGTTCATCTACCTTAGGCAATGGGTTGCGGTCAAATTTGAAAGGCTGCAGTTTCTTAAAATCATTGCAGAATCTGATTGCTCCAACAGGCTTCTGAACTGGGGGGGGGGGTCTCTGCTACACTGACTTTCAGCCTTTTCTACTACCCCCATCTCAAGCATTTTTTGTACTTCCACTTGTTCAGCCTTTCTGTGCAACTCTAGTATTCTGTAAAGTTTTAAGTCAGACATTTCTCTTGGAATGATCTCTGGATGATGTTAAAATACATCTGTTCTGCCAAGTAGTTCTGAAACCAAAACTCTCTTAACTCTTGCTCTTGAGGATTACATGCTGAATCAATTACCTGCACTGCAGTCAAAAAGGTCAGTTGTCTTTCTCAACCAGTTCCATCACTTTTTGCCATTAAGCTAAATATAGAGGTAAGCACTTCTTTCCATGGCTTCAGAATACCGATAGAGTACATCTGTTTGGGCCTTTTCTTACTAGTCTGTCTGCCTCTATATTTTACTTCATTTATTTATTTATTTATTTATTTATGTTACATTTGTTGCCCAGGATTGTCCAACTGAGCTGAAGAGCTCTTTTTCAGCAGAGGCCTGGGGCGAAAATCTCCAACATATTATACAATTTTCATTATAAAGTAGCATTAAACAGCAATGTTACAGGATTATTACAAGGCATTAAGTAGGAATACAATGTTATACAGTGTCAATAATCAGGAGTATAGCAAAAATATTTCAAGATGTATAAAAAGAAATATGTCATTAAGATGAGTATAATTTTTGGGGAAAGTGGTTATAAAAACCCAGCTTTATCATAATGTAGTTGCATGAAGACAATTACAATGTTTCTCTGAGGCGATTTGCTTAATAGATTTTTAGAGGACAGTAGAAAAAGTAGTCAAGGCAAATTATGAGAACTAGTGACAAGAGTGAGTTAAGGACAGAAAGCAGATTAAGGTATGAGAAGTAGGGGATGTTTAAGGAGGGAGAGTGCAGTGGCACTGTACACCCAAGCTAACCTTATCTCCAGCTTTCAATTCCTTTGTCCTGGCATTTCTGTTATATACCATTTACTGTGAAATCTGGGCTTTGAACATTTTTTTATATGGTACATTTAAATGGGGTATTCTCTTTCTCCCAAGTTTGTTTGGCAATATAAAACAATTCAGAAGGACTCCTGCCATATAACAGCACAAAACAAGTGAACTTTCTTGAAGCTTGTGATACACCTCTCTGACAAACAGTAGGTCTGTTATTAATGGATCTCAGTTTTTAACAGCATCACCAATAACTTTTCTTAGCAAAAGTTGTAGCAGCCTCAGTTGGCACCCTGAGCAGTTCCCAGACTTGCTTCCCTCTCAGTTCAAAATTGAGGACCAATAAGTCAAAGACCAAAGTCAAACCACAATGATCCTAAAACTGCTGCAGTAGCTTCTGCTAGTTCTTTGCTACAGTTACTAACTGTTGTTGTGTCTTTCGGCTTTTCCCGGTTAGGGCTCACCACAGCGGAACTCCAGTCCACTAATGATTGGCAGTAGATTGTTACATGCCGAGTTGCCGGCCCTGACACACAACCTTCAATGAAGGTACACCCATTCACGCATGTCTCCACACAGAAGACGCTCTAGCTGAGAATCGAATAGGACAACATCTTACTGTGAGGTGACAACGCTAATGCAGCAACAGTAAAATACATTAATATAAGCAGCAGTAGCTGCTGAAATTAAATCTCTTACTGCACTCTTTGCCTGGTTTGCAACTCTTTTGCATTGTCATTGTTGACCAGGATCCCGAATAGCTTGCACCCAGGGCAACTGCCACCTTCACCCCCCCTAGCTAGGCTAATGTTGTGAGAATAGCTTTTAATGTTCACTTCAAATACTCTCATATCAGAACTGTAACAAGGTCACCTGGCATACTGTGCTGCTCCCTGATTTGGCTTCCTCCTTTACTCAAAGTTGGGGTGCAAAACCAAACAAAAATAAATTAAATAAATAAGGCCCAAAATTTAAAAAGGAAAAAGAAAAAAAAGCTTCCTGCAGTTAAATCACCACACACTAGGTGCTTCAGTGATTACCCAAATGCAGTATTGTCATTTATGTATAAAGCCCTGATATCCTTGTGGGTTCATAAAGCATTGCCAGTGCTGCAGTTCCACACCATCAAGCCCCTAGCTTACACCTGGGGCCACTAATTTGCTCTTAAAGCACTGGCAAAGTTGTTTTCTTGTTTTAGACATAAATGGAGTCTGCTAATCAATGAATATTTCTTTAGGCATCCTAAGTGTAGAAAATAAGATTAAGCCTCTAACTGTAAATTTAGCATTAGGTTTACAAAGGAGGTCATGGCACTTAACTGGATATCCAAAATAACCAAGATGTACTGAAACCCATGGGTCTATATCATAACATCAAAGTGTCAAAATTTCGAATGTTATGACATTGAACCCAAAACCACAAAAGCTGAAAACCCCAAAGACTGAGAACAGTGATTTTTTTTCCCTGGGAAAAAAAATCACTGTTCCAGTACAAAACACGAAATACATGAACACTACAAACTATTTCTAATGTGGGGGGCTGTGCCCCCCCCCCCACATAAATATACCAACTCTGAGATCGCACCACAGTGGAGGAAATAGCAAAGCCTCAGAAATGGCCCACCAAATTCTTTCCCTGGGAAAGAATTCGATGTTCCGCGGCTTCGATATTGTCAGTCTTCGAACTTTCAAGTTCGAGGTTTTAGTGTTCGAAGTTTTGACACTTCAATGTTATGAAATAGACCTGAAACCCATTGCTGGATTTTACCAATGGCACAAACACGTCCATACCAATACATTGAAATGACACCTTTATGAAAGGTTTTGGACAAGGCCAATTATAAGGCAAAATAGCCTCACAGGTTAAAGGTAACCAAAAGGCCCTCTGCAATTATGTCATTAATCTTACAGGCAGCATACAGCAGCATACCGAACTGGTGGTCAATGACGACACCTTCTGTGAGCAGAGCAACACAAAGAATCTGCTGGTTGAGGAATTAATTTCAAACTTACCCCCATCCCCACTGCCTCCCACCCATCAAATACCTACTAACATAAATACCCCAACTTTTAGCAGGGAGCAGGTTCTGGTGGCACTAGCTAAACCCAAAACTACAGCTTCATAGAGCCCAGACAATACTTCAGGATGCCCCCAAAATAGCTTGAAATATGATCTATTCAGGACCACTTCAGCCACTTTTTAACTATAGCCTCAAAGCAGGCTTTGTACCATGAGAATGGAGGACTGCAATGGTTATCCCACTTTACAAGGGTGGACCCAGGGAATTATACGCCATTTAGTCTGACTAGTCTAATATGTAAAGCTATGGAAATAATTCTCATGGAAATGATCAAAGACATAGGCAACTGTCAGACACTGGACCCAACCCATTTAGGCTTTATCAAAGGAAGGTCATACCTATTAAACGTGGTGGACTTCTTTGAGGTGGTCATCAAAGCAATGGATGATGGAAAAATGGTGCATATCTCCTACCTGGACCTGGCTATGTTGTTTGCTACAATACACCACTCACACTCACTAATAAATGACAAACTCACTGAACTGGGCATAAACCCTTACATAACTCCCCGGATTGACAGCTGGCTCACACACAGGGCCCTGGAAATCAGGAGTGATGACACCACCTCAACTGAGAGACAGGTCACCTCAGGGCTCCGTGTTGAGACTGCTCCTAATCTACTCTTCTGAGGTAATGTCTAATGTCAAAGTCCTTTGGCTGATCAAGTTTGCAGATGACTGGGAGCTATCATAGTTTCCCCGCATGGAACAAACATCATATAAGACGGTCTAACACAGAGCAATGACTGGTGCTAAAGTCACGGATTAAAACTCGGTGACAAGAAATGCATTATCGTGCCCTTTGGAAAAATGACCACTCAGGCTAATTACTCCATCAATAAGACACCCTTAAGAGTTGATGCAGTAGTCATGGATCTGGGCACATATGTAGCTAGTAATCTGGCCTTTTACCAACATATGGCTAAGGTAGTATGA
The DNA here is from genome assembly GCF_019279795.1 of Protopterus annectens. Taxonomy (NCBI): domain Eukaryota; kingdom Metazoa; phylum Chordata; order Ceratodontiformes; family Protopteridae; genus Protopterus; species Protopterus annectens. Next base: position 591,643,556 of record NC_056731.1, on the reverse strand, counting down.
AAATCATTCAATGTCATCCAACTCTAGGTCCAAATACCTCCTTCATTATGTACCTGACCAAACACATGCAACAACCGAAATGCCCACAAAGGTTCATTGCCAGGAGAATCCAGGGTATAAACACATTAACCTACATGGATCAACTTAAAGCCCTATCGCTGTACTCCTGCAAGGTTATCTATGCCTGGCATACAGTGCATCCTCAGATCCAGTTCTGATGGACATTTTGCACATCTGTAAAATGAACAGCATCAGAACCACTAGGATTGTGACATAAATAGAACGTTTACGAAGACATGTGTGTCACAGGGATATCCATGCTCTGCTACAGGCTCCCAATCCATGTGAAACAGAGTCCATCCCTTACCCTATTTAAGGCTAAACTTGCCAATGGATGGGAGATTGTAAGTTTGCCCCAGGTCTGGCCCACATGTCTCTGACAGACAGAGTAATACAGTCACTATGCCCAAATGAACATACCCCCCCACACACACATACACACATATCCTTTAGAAACTTCCTAACTAACATGCTCCCTCCTAATGAATGCCCATGATACACAAGGACACAATTTGGTTGAATCACATGGCTAAGCTTATTATGTCCCTGGTGATCATTAGCCTGGTATATACCTATCAGCCTACAAACCTATACCAGTAGTCTTTAGTGTCAGTTACAGCATGTAAGTTATTCATTTTTTTCTAGTTCCTTTTGTTTCCGAACCTTTTCCTGCTTAGAGTTCCTGAATTTTAGCTGAACAAGAATGTCATTTTTATTTTTTATTTTATTTATTTTACATTTGTTAACCGGGAAGATCCGACTGGATACATGTCCATTTTCAGCGGAGGCCCGGGGAGAAAAGCTCCAACCATGACAAAAACTTTAAAAGCACAGAGTAAATATACAAATTAAACTAGAACAAAATAAGTTATTCCATCATATTTGTACCAGATGTAAGAAAGATTAGCATAATAAGGAATATGTAGAATATTAGCCAGGTGCTTGGGAACTATGTAAAACAGAGAGTTAACTAGCCCGGGTTTAGACAATGGCAAGTACGTATTGAACCCAGGTGTGTTTTTAGTTTAGTTTTAAATTGACTTAAAGTGGAGAGAGAGGTGATATCAGGGGGAAGTTTGTTCCATGTTTTCCCTGCAGAGTTGGTGAGAAGGGAGTCACCAGCTGAGTTGTTAGTTTTGCATGTCTGGATGAGGAGACGGTTGGATGACCTTAATGGTCGTGGGTTGTTACAAAGGGCAACCAGCTTTTTGAGTGAAGGAGTATAGTCGGGGTTGTATAAAATTTTGTGGGTAAGGACTAGTAGGTTGTAAGAAATTAGGTTCGGTAGCTCAGTCCAATTGAGCTTGGCTAAATTGGTACAATGATGGGTCCTATATGGTGACCCAGTAACAAACCTAGCGATATGATTGTAGCAATTGGAGAGCTTGTTCATGACAGTTTTACTTATGTTGTAAATTATCTTATCATTTGTCCAAGCTTATCTTATCTCTCAATATATACTCTTCTCTCTCCTTTTTCTTGTCTTCTCTAGGATGACCTTCTTCACTCTCTTTCTTGTCTTCTCTAGGATGACCTTCTTCACTCTCTTTCTGTCAATGTGATCAAATACCACCCTTTCAATCATTTTTCTTCTCAATTTTTCCTCTCCACAAAGGATTCACCTTTCATTTTATGTTTTTTCCTTATCTACTGATTTTTGTTACCTAAAGCCTTCTCTTATTTAAAATTTCTGCCTTACATTGAAAGAAATGGGTTTAGAACCCTGACCATGTATGGTTTCCTCCTCTTATACTGGTATATTCTTTTTATTGATAAGCTTATCTTCCTGAATACTCACCTGTTGCTTGGAATTGTCCTTTTTTTGGCTTTCTGATATAGTTTTGAAAAACGTTTATAATTCTGTTCAGGTTGTGCATCTTGTACCTTTTCTAATGTCAGGTGACTGGAATACAACCTTTCAGTAATTGATTCCTTCTCCTCTGTTCTACCAGTCATGTCCACTCCTTGCTGTACAACATTTTCCGGTTGAAATAACCCTTCTTTTGCCTACCTTGTAACACTTTCATGTTGCAATACTTTACTGCATGTCTCCCTTCCATGACTTTGTTCTTGTAGGCTACCCTGCCACAGGTATATGCTGACACATCTCTTTAAATGGTGTAGGTGCAGTCACTCTTTCTAAATGAGGACGCATTCATTTGCAGGTACTACTCTCCCAAACAGATATGGTACTTTCTAAGTAGAGCTATCTTCTCTCATAGTCTCAAAAGATGTTTAAAATGGAGGGAGATATTCACTTTTTTATCATACCAGTAGTCTTTAGTGTCAGTTACACTGGGGGCTACAACAATAGAATGAACTACAGTCCCAAACCCAGTTTGCATTTCTGTTTGCATAATCATATACGGTTTCTGTTCTCAATAAAAACTTCAACTGTTTTATTAAGAGTTTTCTTTCCACAGACATACTGCCCCTTTTTATTGGTGCAACCATATTGCCTGAGCCTAGAAGACATTACAATCATGTGCCGTCATTTAAGACATTACACATAGTTAATTTTGAACAAGAACAATAGCAGAAAGCTGCATCGACTATTCTGGCTGCTAATTTATCACATTTTATAGACTCAGTATTATCAGATCCATAATCATTGTTCTTAATAGCTGTTATCAGTGTAAACAGTATTATTCAACACCCTAAAATAAAATAAATAAAAATAAAAGAATAATACTATTTCTAACCATGGAGTCTCAGATTGATTTAACCTCATTCTTATTCAGACAAACAGCACTCAGTTTTCTAAGGCAGTGTAGCAACTGCTTCATGTTTACTGGAAACTCACTTTTTTTATCAAAATTGGAGGCTAATCTCTCTATCTAACCCACTGTTAGTAAACAGTATCAGAACAACACTACGTGATCCCATCACCTAAACATTACTAATCCTTGCCTAAGCCTCCTAGACATCCTACTTGCTTATCTCAGCCATGTACCACAAATACTAATACCATACCCACATCTGCTGTTACTGGGAGTCACCTGAACTGCAAGTCAGATAAGCCAATGTAAGACATACTGACAGAACACTTACCAGGTTGGTGAAGGGTAGTTGCCAGCTGCCGCTCAGGTGTATAAAGGATGCTAATAGGGGTCTTATGTCCCTGCACTACTCCAGATACAACATATGTATATTTGCATATATGGTGGGTGAACGATTTAGGCACTCCACCCTGGGGAAGATACAGAGAGTCATTGTGGAGATTTAAACTCATGTCTTCAAAAATAAAGCTGCTTTGTGGCTTCTAGTAACTTCACTACATTCAGGGATTATTCCAAAACCATTTACTTCCCTTTTATTATTTACTGGTCATCACAAGTGGTATTTCTCCACAGGAAATCTTGCAAATGAGGCTGCTACCGACTGATCTGTATTATATTCCATCTTGGACAGATGCAGTGAGGCATCAGTATCAATTAGGGGAAGCATAACAGCAAGTTTAGAACAAAAATCCAAAGAAACAAGAACAGCATGTAGGTAAACCAGGCAGGATACAAAATGCAAAACAGTAGTAAAAAAATCCAAAGACTGGAAACGCCGAGGTAAAATGGAGCATTTATTCCAAACAGGAAAAAAAAAATCACAAGTAGTCAAAGGACAAGTTTTAAGTGCCAGTCAACTAAACACGGTTGAGGCCAACATTAAATTGGAACTGGATAGAATGACCACAGATTTTGAACACTGTGGTTATAATAACTCATTATTAAGATATACAGCAGATGAAGTTATTATGGAAAGAACAGGCAAAGTGAGACCTCACTTTTCTAGTAGTACTAGCCATGTTAATTCTGGTCATAATTCTATTAAAAATAATAATATACTGTATGTCATGACATATAATCATAGATCAGAGAGTGTTAAGAATATTATTAGAAACAATCAGGGGATTCTTAAAAATATGCCTGAGATAATCAGAATAGTTGGAGAGGGCCCCATGTTCTTGTATTGTACCTGTCCGAACTTGAAACAAAGATTATGGTATAAGGATTTTAAAAATAATAAAATGTTGAACATAAGAAGAAAACAGGGTACATTTCCTTGTTATAATAGCATATGCTGTGATGATATAAATACAAGTTGTGAATTTATACATCCAAACACTAAGAAGAAATATACTTTCAGGTGTTTTGCAACCTGTTAATACCACTGCCATTGTGTATATGGCATGCTGTAAGGCATGTCAAGCATTCTACATAGGGAAATGTACAAGAAGGTTGAAGGACAGATTTATTGAACACAAATCTGAAATGCGTAGAGAGGTAGCAACTAATGCTTTGGGTAAGCATATCAGGGAGACAGGAAGTTCACATACATTTAACTTTAGAGTGACTGACATCAGACAGAAAAAAAGGGTGGATCTTAATAATGAGTTAGAAGTATGTGAATACTCATGGATCACACTTTTAGAAGGTGATTGTTTTCCAGGTTTAAATACAGCAGTAAGCATTAAACCTAGTTTAAAAAGAAGACAGTTAACTTTGAAATAACACATTGTGTGGATGGGTCTTAGTTAAATGTTTTACTTGTTTTATGGCTATAATGACTTTCAGTAAAATTTTACCTGTATATGTGTCTTAAAACTGAAGTGCTTAATACAACTGTGTCGTGATTAGCTTTATGGTTGGAATTTATTATTTAAATGAAGGCATTTGATTTCTTTTTTACACACTGATGAAGGGTTGATCCTGAAAGCTTTGTGATTTTTTTCCTCTTTGGAATAAAAGCTACATTTTACATCAACGTTTCCAGTCTTTGGATTTTTTTTTACTAAAGTTTAGAACAAACCCATATGGTGCAACTACAACATCACAAACCTTATAATAAAACACTCCTGGCCATGACTAAAAGATGTGTAATTCATCATTACAAAAGGGATTTAATGCTGGTAAGTAAGTCTCTCAAACTTACCATTAAGAAACGTAAGGCCAGCTGTGAACATAGGATCACAACTAATTCAAAAGACAACCATAAAGCCTTCTGCAGCTAAATTAAGAAGCTTGGAAGTAGTCCTACAGTTCTCTGCTAAACTTATCTCCAATATTAGCTCCATCTCTTACCCAAAATACACTGCTAATATGCATGCAGATAAATTCTTTATCAACTGCATTTGTCTTATCTTCTCCTCTGTTCCCCCCATCCCACCCCAAGAAAACACTACATCCATGGGGTGTGATAATAACCCTGGATGTCTGCTAAGGGGCATATAGTCCACAGTGCTTATTTGAGCCTTGCTAAGGCCTTTGACACTATCCCCCCTGCTAGGATTATTGACAAATTCTCCTAACTCAACATTAACCCATACATAGTTCACTGGATTGGTAACTGACTGACTGAGAAAACCCATATTGTTAAGGTTGGAAGTATTTGTTCTAGACAAATATCGGTTAAAATGTCATCAGTCATGTTGCACAGGCCCCTGTTCTTGGTCCCCTCTGCTTTGGTATATATTTCTGAGACAAAAAAGATGATATCAAGAGACTATGGCTAACCAAGTTTTTATTTTAATGATTGCAAGATGGCAGTGGTTATCAAATCCCATTCTGATACTCAAATTCTTTAGCAAGGGCTGGACCAATCAAATGCTTGTTGTAATAATGACATGCTTACCGTCAACACAAAAAAGTGCAGCACAATATATTTTGGTAACTCTGGTATCACTACTGTTTACCATACAGATGACATTCCACTTAAATTTGACACAGTCATCAAGGATTTGTGCATTTATGTTGATAAAGGACTTTATCAATATATCTTTGTTGGAGTTAGAAAATCCTTTTGCCTTGTACAACTGATCCTTTGTGGTATGTCATCTACATCTAAGAAAGTTATAGTCCCATTTTATTCATTATTTTTATGCCCTTATTGACTGTAATTCACTCTTCACCATTTACATTGCTAAGCACCTAAACCAGCTTGACAGACCATAGCATTCCCTCACCGAAAAGATCTCAGGTCTTAGTAGCCTTAGCTACTCTGATAGACTATAATCTCTGTCCCTTTACTTAGTGTCATACAGACTCCCGAGGAGTGATCTCTGCTTAGATTTCCAGGGCATGAATTGTTCAGCACTCTCTGAACTTCTTCACCTAAACAGAACCAGCAGTAAAGCAAACATCTGTTTTAGTGACCTTAACCTATATAACCACATCAACAATGTCTAACGAAGTGACAGATAACTAAGCCAATGTATGCCCTATTTGTGAAAAAGGCTGCCCTTAACTATCAAGCAGAGTACTTACCTAGCGACCTTTAAAGCCAGTCTGCATGATAGAATGGGTGATTGCAAATTTTTAACAGTGATACGTGGAAGTCTTTTTAAATGGGACATTGTTCAACTCTCTCAGTATTGGGTGATGTTGCTGAGGTTCTCAATGGTGTCCACTGGTTGTAAGCTTATTAAAAACCTATGAAGCTATGATCTTAAGTAAAACATTTTTCACTATGTACACTTTTCTAAACTTTAGAAATCTAGCTATGTGACCCCTTATTCAACATTTAAAATGGAGTGTATCTATTTGTTACCAGAATTTGATACAGTCTTTACTGTAGGTTTAGGTTGTTCAGTTGCAAACACACTTGTGGGACACAATCTCTCTCTCTCTCTCTATATCAGTACATTTTCAGTGTCCTTAGGGTCAGTTTGTAGCACCCAGTTTGTTAACATAGCAGGCAAAACTCTTTTAAATCTATCATAGAATAACATTCTTATAATTTTAGTTTTAGTATGTTGACCTTCAGGATTTGCCTACAATTTTTATTTTACAGTATCCTCCTACAATTTAAGAATGTGTCTTAAACCACATTACAAATTTGTTAGGAGAAAATGTATAGATATGAAACTTTTGAGTACGTCTCCAGTAGCAAAACCAGCTGGACTTGATGCTGCTTTCTTACTTTGTCACGGTACTGATATTCATTCCATTTCATGCCCATGAAGGGCATTAGCAGTTCCTCAGCAAGCTTAAGAGTGTTCTACCCCAATCACTTTTGCCTCATCCCTCCTAGAGGCCTTACTGTTTGAAGGCCATGAGGAACACTTGGTGGTCTTCCTCCCTACTTAGCTGTTTACGAGGTGGAACTATCTTTGGCATGGCTAAGGGTTTGTTCAACACCACAATCCCCTTAGCTGCTGTAGCAATAGTTTATAGCAACTGCTCAACTTGGCACAATATGGCTGTACTCCACATTGACAACAGATCACTTAGAAAATGCCACATTAAAATTTTACCTGAAGAACCTTATAGTGAAAACAAAGTTGTGTGTATTTATTATGTTCTGGCAAGTAAACTTTCTTTAATAAATCTCTCTGTTCACTTTGCGCCATGTTGTCCACTTTGGATTGGTTTGTTGGATGCTTCAATATACAAACCTTACCAAAAAAACTTATAAACTAAGACAAGAAAAACTTCTGTCAAGAAGCTCAATCTACCCAAGCTTCTAACCCAAAAAGAATTTGGTACACCATTAACAATATTCTCCATTCAGGGAAACCTTCTACCCCCAATCCCTTCCCCAATAATAAACCTCTCGAAACAGCCACCCTACTAAATAATGACGTCATTGACTCTATCCATAAACTAATCCCTCCAGACACTAACCAGTCACAACCCCTCACTTCTCCCACCATCTACCTCCACTCAGCCTTCTCCCTGAAACCTGTTTCCACTGCTTATATAAAATCCCTTTCGTCGAAACTTAAACTTTGTTCTCCCTCTTTCGACAAGCTACCCCCCTTCCCCCAGTTTCTCAAACTTGTAGCTATAGCATATCCCATTTCAATCCTAATTAACTGCTCCATCAAATAATCCTCTGCCCCAGAAATTTGGAAATCCTTTTACACTATTCCACTTCATAAAGGAGGCAACTCAACTGACCATTCCAATTCCGACCTCTCCCCTCTCTCAAAAATTCTAGAGAAATGCATTCACAGACGACTTCTTAAACACCTACTCCAGGAAAACCTCCTCTCACCCTCTCAACATGGATTTAGGCCCCACCACAGTACATCAACAACCCTTCTATCCTTCACCCAGTCCATAGCAGAGGCAAGAGATAACAATAAACTGGTGTCATGCCTATTCCTCGACCTCTCCAAGACATTTGACACCATCTCCCTCCCTAAGCTTCTTACTAAACCGAACTCACTCCATCTGCTTCTTCAATTCTCTAGTCTACTAATTAGCCTAATAACAGACAGCAGTCTGTTAGATGGCAAACCTCCTGCTCTTCTTTCTTACCTATCCAAACTGGTGTACCCCAATGATCCATTCTAGGCCCCTTCCTGTTTAATATTTTTACTAACATCTACACTCCACCTGCTGTACCTCATCTCTAATCCAGTATGCCGACGATTCTGCTCTTAATACCCTCTCTAACAACCCTACCAACTTTCACTCTCTTGCACAGTCTGCTTTCAACAATGCCGAACACTGGTTAACTAATATTCAACTCATCTTTAACCCTAAGAAAACTAAACTTATTTTCCTTCCAAAGTCCATGTCTTACCTAAAAACTTCTTTCAGTCTCTCTTCACTAGATAACACCATCATCCATGCTGACTCCCATACCAAACTTCTGGGAGTTACAATTGATGATCAACTCAAATTTGACCTTCATATCCAACAATCTATCAAAAAGCCTAATCAAAAACTCAGTCTTTTGTATAGAAAGACACAATTCTTATCCATCACCTCAAGGACTTCACTAGCTCAAGCTTACCTCATCCCCTGCCTACAATATGCTTCCCCTGTACTTACTCATCTCCAAACAAATCTTTTAAATAAACTTGAACGAACTTGCAACCAGATAGCCAGATTTGCCAGCAACTTCCCTTACAAATCCCATCACTGCCTTGCCCTTAAACAACTACAATGGCTAGAATTCCCTAAACTACTCCAAACTTTCCCAGCTACAGATGACACATTATCTACTCTACAGTCCTGCAGACTGTCCCTTCCTGTCTACCCTCCTATCCTCAAAGAAACCTTCAAGGTCTCTTCACAGCACTGACCCACAGCTACTTAACATCTACTGGTCTAACAAAACAATAGGCAGATGACTTCATAAATGCTCTGTATCTCAAACTTGGAACAATCTCCCTACCAGTATATGTTCTATCCAATCCTCCATTCATTTCAAAAAAGAACTTAAGATCTACCTTGCAAACTCTCCCTCCCGTACCTGTCATCGCCCTACCTAACCTTCTTTCATCCAAGTGTTAAACTATAACAATTCTCCTCTCTTACTCTAATATAATTTCCACAAACACCTGCACTGTGTTACCTTAGTTGTGCCCCTGAGCATTACCATATCTAAACCTCATTTGTGTCTTTCCTTTACTACTTTACTCCCTAACCCTCCCTTCTCATAACTGCTTCTTTCTACTCTCTAGGCTCTTCTTATCTGTACTTTACATCCTTCTATTTCTACCCTTCTATTTAATACTTCCTCTTTGTCTCTGCCTACTTCTTTTTTATTTTCCTATGCTTTAATGACTTTTTCTTCTTTTTTCTCTGATCACCAATTTTTAAGATTGCAATTTATAATTTTTAGCCATTGTTTTCACTGAAGTTTTAAGCTTTGTTAATTTTCCATTATTGCATGAACATCTTGTTGCTTTTGTACTCATTCTCTGACTTGGCATGCATGTATGTTGTTATTTTACAAATCTCACATTGCTGTTTATTGTACAGTTTTTTTACTTGTTTGTTTTTATGACGATTTACTTCTTGGGTCTCCTCTGAAAATGGGTCACTAACCCGGTTAAGAAAAGACAAATAAATAAATACATACATACATACATGCATGCATGCATACATACATACATACCAGGATGGTCTTTATTCACTATTTTGTGTTTTTCTTTGTACTTTAGATCTACATATATGGACAAAATCCCACAAAAAAGTCAGATATTATCTATCTCACTTCTGCAAAAGTTTATCACAAAATTGAACGGAAAGACATAGGATGATATACAATTGTTTACGGTACAAAGCCATCCTGAGGAGACCTGGCATAAGCTCAAAGGGTAGATTTCATTTAAGCCACTCTTGAAGGTCCTCTGCAAGAATTTGATGGGTTCACAGGTAAATGCTAGGCTATTATTATACAGACTATTACAAGCCTGGCCAATAAACAGAAGTCTGAATCAAACCCTGTACCTTGTATCTGTGAAGTAAAAACCTTAACCATTATGCCACCTTAACCACAGGAATCTTAGTTATTCAAGTCCCTGATCTCACAGCAAGGGTTACCCATGTATTTAAAGTATGAGAGGACAGAACCCTATCAGATGATTGCGTTTTCAGAAATTTGAAATTCATATGGTCAAGACCATATGATCGAGTTTCTGAAACAAAAAAAAATCTAACTTTTTTCATTTTTGCAGGGGGCCAAGCCCCCCCCCCTGCACCCTCCATGTCAGGGGCTGTGCCACAAACACACCCCCTGGAAATCAAATATACTAACTCCGAGATCACACTACAGTGAGGAAAAGGGTAAATTTCCTGCTCTGCACTATAGCGTGATCTCCATTCAAAGCCTTTGAGTTTTCGGTAACTCGATCATATGGCCTGGACTATATGAATTTAGAGTTTCTGAAAACGCAGTCATCTGATAGGGATCTGAGAGGACATATATAAAGTTAAATGTGCTATGAAATGTGGGTCAGAACAGAAAATTGCTAGCAAGAAGATTAATTTTTATAGGTACTAGGCTAATGGCTTAAGACCCCTTACAAGCCTACTCAATATAACCAGATTTTACCCAATACACAGCCCCTAGGGGCAAGAGGATGGAATGGATTTGTGCCTATCACTTGAGTATCTTACAGACTGCCCCTGTCCATAAGGACATAGGCACTACTGCAGGTGGGAATTTGCAGGTCCCCATCCATTGATCTAAACTGTGTTTGAAGAGGGTTGGGGAAGGCCTCTGCTTAATGTGAATAGGAAGCCTGTTCCAAAGAAGGGGCAGTCTCTGAGACACATATCTGTCTCTCCAGCATGTTTTGTTTGAGTCATTGACTAAGTTTAGATACCTAGATTGTGCAACCCTTGTGCTATTTGATTTGCCAATGTGTAGCAGCTCCATCAGGAATGGATTTGTGAGTGTCTTGTAGGTCAAAGGGTTTACCTCATATCCAGTATGTGGTTAGCAGGTTTGCAAAATGCACGAACATTTTGGGATATATTCATGTGCTTCCTATACAAAGATAAAAGTCATCTACAAAGAGAGCTGAGAGTCTCTTGACCAAATCCTCGGCCAAATCCATTGAATTACTTTTAAAACTGACTCTGAAGGCTGCAGTTAGAGGATCTTTTGTGAGATAACTCCCTTGCTGCTCTATCATACAAATGCCAATGAGTGGGCTACTTTAACAATTGCAATGGAGACATAATAAAGGCACTGAAATGTCATCATAAGACAGGCTGAAAAACTAAACCTTTGCAGCACTCTAAACATGTAAAGCTATCTGACACTGGCAAAGGCCTTTCCTGCATTAATGGATAAAAGGGCCCATGTAGCAGAAGATTTTTCCTTCCAGGCAATATGAAACCAGGCAGTGGTTACACCAGGCCACTTTCCTCTTAATAAACCCCACCTGGTCAGAATGTGTCAATGAGGGCATAAGAAGGTGCATGTCTTGAGGCCCATTCAACCATAAAAACTTAAAATCAACAATATACAATTATATTGGCCTCTTACTAACTAAACAATGGACTGTTCCCTGGCTTCAGAATATACATATGAGCACGGACTGCTTCCAAAGCAGATGAACTAATCTGAGAGATGTGTCAGCAGAACAAACCTGTCAAAGTCTAAGAACAAGGGAAGGAAGCTGGCTGTATATTTTCAAAGGAAATCCATTTATCGCTGGTGCTTTATTACTGTTAAGCCTCACAAATGATGCAAACAATTCTTCCTTCTCAATAAGAGTGTCCAGGTTGGCTTTGACATTATTAGGGTTGGAGGACACACTGCTGTTCTAAAAGTTCATATAGGGGATCAGGCAACACAGACTCACCCTAGAAGTACGCTCACTGATAATGCCCTTTTAATATAACTTCCTGGGCAGTGCCATCCAGCTTTGCTCTAGCTTGAGCAATGTAAGAGGTGAAAACTGTACTGATTTGGCCTTATACTTCCTTGTAGTTCTAGAAGGACCTGAAGTGACTTCTCATACTGCATGGACAGCCAAGCTACTTTCTCAGTCTTAACATTAACATCTTGAACTCCATTTTAATTTGCCGGAGCTGCAGAGAAAGAGAGAGCTCGACTGGGTTTTCATACCTAGCTACTTAGATTTTACCTTCTTATATTCAGTTTGAGACTTCACATATTCTCTATTCTATCCCTTCCAAAGCTTATCTGCCCACATCAGTAACTTAGCATGCTAAAAGCACTTGTTTACATCCCAGAGTATACAGGAAGAGTCCTCTGCATCATGTGCTTAGAGGAACTATTGCGTAACTGTAAAAACACTATCTAAAAATCTGATCTCCTGGCACAATAGGGGAAAACAAACTCCATGGCTTGTGTGGCAATGAATTTTAAAAAGTAAAAGTTCATCACTGCTTTCTGATCTGAGTAGGGGAAGGGAGAAACTTGTAAAGTGAGGCTAATCGATAGCATATCTCTGGAAAGACAGATCCAATTAATACTGCTGGAGGTGCTAAAGCATAGGGAATAATGACTGAATTAAGGTCTTTCAAGGGACAGACAAAGAGCTAAGTCTTCAAGAGACACATCCTTGGCCCAGTTAGATTGGAATATAGCCAACAATGAAATGTGTAGAAGATGCATACATTTAATATCCTTAAGTGAAAACAAGAATTTACATTCCCTGTTATAATTAGGGATCCCAATATCCTACTCTGAATATAATAAAAAATAGGTTTAGTGCCCTTTTCTGCTATCACAATATGTGATAATAATCCCTGCCACTAATTCCCCCCTCCAGCACAAAGTTGTTAAGAACCTTTAGCTTCACTGTGCCCTGTTGGATAAAAACAGCAGCCACCCCCCCCTCCTCTTTCCTGATGAATATGCTGAAAAAGCTGCAGGATCAGACCTCATAAACAGCAACTTTAAAGGTTCACTGCTATACAGGTGAGCATCCTATAGGGCCCACAATATCTGGGTACTGTTTTCACTTGAGAACGAATATCATTCACATCTGCATTAAATAACTGGGCTTCCTTTTCCCTTTCATAGTCTCTGTTTTCCATTCTTATGCGTATTTGTTCTGTACTTTTTGCTTACAAATATTTAATATCATTTAACAGCAAACAAAAGAAATGAAACAATAAATCCTGATATGCAGAACTGAGAACATCAAATGGACAGTAAGGACAAGGGGTTCATGCCAACCTTACAAACAAATGAATAACTTAAATAAATAATGAGCAACTTTATAAATCAAATATAAAATAGTCTTTTGGTTTTTCCTGGTTTGGTGTCATGACAGCGGAACTCTGGTCCACTAATGTTTGGCAGTTGATTTTTATGGTGACGAGTTGCCAGCCCGACACCCTACTTTCAAAGAAGGCACACCCATTCATGCGCGCACCTACCTGCATTTTTTTAAACATCGCTGGACTGTGGGGGAGGACATGCCAACTCCACACACAAGGCGCTGCAGCCGAGAATCGAACTGGAGCACCTCTTGCTGTGAGGCGACAATGCTAACCACTGCACCACTGCGGCCTGTAACTTTATAAATCAAATCAACCAGTAAAATATGGAACTTTTTGACTGCATTAAAGAGCTACATGAAGTAACTAGTCAGCTATGTTGTAAGGTAGCATGAAATCTAAAGGCTTAGGTAAAGGCAATGCATGCACTGCAGTCAAAGAGGTGACTTCTTACATATTGTTAGCAAATTGTTATTGATAAACAGTGCCATATTGCATTGAATCAACCCACATGTATAGCTGACAAGGAAGAGGTACAGGCAGTGGTGGAGTTCAGCTGGATTCATTCTCCTAAATTATGGAACTAAGTCACCAACCATGGAAGAGACAAAATAGCAGTATGTCAGCCAATGAGGTTGCCCTAGCCCTAACAAATTGTGCAGCTGGGCAACTCACAATGGGCTCAAAAACTTAATTACTAGAACTAGATCAACAAAATTAATTCACATACCTCAACCTTAAAAGCATGATCCAAAGGGGTTGCTGCTCCTGGAACCTCTTACTGAAGCTTACTGTTTAGAAGCATTCACATTCATTTTTGTTCCAGAACATCAAATTTAAAAACATATGTGCCAATGCATGTTAATTTCAGACTGCCTGAGGTATTCACCATCAAACAGGCCCCACATGTGTATCCTATGCATGTAGCCTGAAACAATTACATTTCCAATTTCTTTAGAGCTACAGAATTTATTACATTAAGAAATTAAACAGTCATGGTGTACTGCCCACTTTTTCAGTCTCTAATATCCACCAAGAGCAAAATATAGGTCATATGAATATAGACCAAAGATCCATAGAAACTTTGTAACATTTGTTTAGATTAGTGTCATATCTTCATATTTACACTTAAATCCAACACATATAAACCACAATATATATAGGTTTACTATTGAATTGTCGAACATCACTTGGTCGACTATTGTATTGTTGAATGCATTAGGTCGGAAACGCAATTGTCGAAGACATTATAATCAATCAAGGAACGGTTTTAACATGGGTCGAGGTAGGTGTACAGTATTATTCCCTACTACATCCATCTTCCCTACCTCGACCCATGGTAAAACCGTTTCTCGATTGATTATAATGTCTTCGACAATTGCGTTTCCGACCTAATGCATTCGACAATACAACAGTCGACCGAGTGATGTTCGACAATTCAATAGTAAACCATATATATATATATATATATATATATATATATATATATATATACATACATTTACATTCTCTTCACCAGCTATAACGTACATTCTCCCAATACAGGCACACAGCAGTACAATTTATAAGCAACAATTCATTTCATTAAAATGCTAATTATGTATGACATTGCAAACATCTGTAAAATACAACTTTGCTCCTTCAACTATTTATAAATTACACAATGTGTGTTTTTCCTCTGCACATACTACTTTACGATGTCAGAAATAAAACAAGACTCTATATAATATTTATTTTCTTTATTTTTCTATAATGCACAAGTGAAAAATGATTTTCAAAATTATCTGATTGCCTTTGACCTTGGTTTCATTCCTCTTCCATTTCTGTGAGGAAGACAAACACTGATTGTGTAGAACTGTACATTGCCTTGTGATCACAGTTGTTTTTTTAAATTTTAAAAAATATTTCAGTAATTGTTTTTACTTTAATGTATTAATTTCAATTTACATGATTTATTAAAGAGCAAGTTGTTTTAACTTTATTTAGATCTTTTAATAGACTTGCCTCATACTACATATAATCACTAATATAGAATGCAGCCTAAAGCTAATCATTTTATATTTAAAAAAAAAAGTGATATAAAATGTGTATATAAGCTTTCCAACTTTTTTCCTTTACTTCTTATTATGAGTAGCATTTTTTTTCATTTTAGGTGTCAAAAACATCATATTTTTATTAAACGAATGCTCTTAAAGCAAAATTAGCCTTCCATATCAGAAAACAAATGTATGGGAAATATTCAGTATGATAAGTAAATATTTACATCTGCATTGCCCACCTGATACAAGACAAGGCAGGTTTAGTTTGTCAGGTAAGACTCAATTATCTTTTCACTCACAGCTGACAGTTTCCTTTAATGATGGATACTGCTATATGTCTTGTTGATGCAGTATACAATATTTC
Source organism: Protopterus annectens (assembly GCF_019279795.1). Lineage (NCBI taxonomy): Eukaryota > Metazoa > Chordata > Ceratodontiformes > Protopteridae > Protopterus > Protopterus annectens. The sequence goes on along the minus strand of NC_056731.1, from coordinate 591,627,657 downwards.
AGTATATTCAATAAAGATAATAAAAATGAAGGGATATTTGTGAGCTACATATTGTAATGAGCCTTATTATACCTTAGTTATGTTTAAATTGATTTAAGTTAAACAAGATAAAAAAAGAAAAGTAATGGCATAGTGTTATAATCTTTAACCCATTTACTGTTGACCATTTTCCAGACAGCTTTCCCAGACTGACTGCCTGCTTCGACTATTTTTCCTTTCTATATATAAATGCCAGTATTTCAAAAATGGTTCAACATTTTCTGGGAAACAAACTGACATAACTACCTGTGAAATAACCTTAGCTAAAGCTCCTACCCCGAAAGTAAAAAGGGTAGATACAAATTGAATTTTAATCAAAAAATATCCCTTGCAATTTTTATACCACATCACACAAAAAGAAAAAAAGGTTCTTTTAGGTTGAAAGTCACAATAGCACTTTATAGTTATGTACCACAGAATAAAAACTGAAAATAATGAATCAAAACAAAAAACAATGCCAAAGGACCAAAAACAGCAAATAAACTAACTTTAATATATTAAAAATATTAAAACCAAACAGTATGAAGCACTTTCATCCAACAAACGTATCAGGGACTTCATGAGAGTTTTGATTGAATGGGAAAAACAATGCATGTTCAATTCACCACTATTTATATATGCATATGCATATTTTAGATTTTTAGATGACATCTTCATTTTCTGGGGAGGAGATAAATTGAAATTGAGAGATGTAATTGATTATTTTAATAGTTCTACAGATTTCTTGAAATTTACTGACATCAGCTTATGACAAAGTTGATTAATTTTACATACTTTAAAGATCTGGTAAAATTAAGGTTTAGTACTACAATTTCCATAAAGATACCTCTTCAGATTCATAATCACACTTTAATAGTTGTCATCTTTTTTTTCAGAAAAGAACATAGTTAAAGGGGAAATGGTACATTTATCAACATTGATTATTGAGGACCATTTGTTTAGTTTTGAAATTAAATTATTAGTTAAAATGTTTATTGAAAGAGATTATCCCCTTTCTTTACTGTGATATATGAAGAGAGTATTAGATGGAATGAAGACTATATATGCACAGATTTTGGTGGGTACAAATACATTATGGTCAACTTAGAAACAAGAAACAGAGGTTTCAAAATCAGGAGCCTTGGTGATCCTGTATAATAGTAATGCTGGCAAAATTGTGACTATCTTAAAAACACATTGGAATTTGATTTTTACCCAGGAGTTAAAGATTAAGTTGGGTGAGGCATCTTGTGTTATATTTAGTAGAGATAAGAATTTAAAAGATTATATGAAAACAGAAAAGGTGCCAAAAGGGATGATTATAGGTCAAAAATGTCCAAATGTGGGTATTGTAAATTTTGTAGATATATTAATAATGGTTCCTATGTGAGTGTTAATTTTAATAAGACTATTGCAAGTCCAGGATTATGTAATTGCAATATAGTGGGTGTTATATACTTAGCTGTGTGTGTGTCATATTCAGCCTTTTATGTGGAAAAAACAAAAAGAAGACTGAAGGATAGAATATACAAGCATGTATAAAGGCATGGAGAAAGAGCACTGCTGAACCTTTATATAGACACTTAGTGGTATATTTGGATTTTAACAAATTCTTATTTTTTGTTATAGATAAGTTGAGTCAAAACTTGAGGGGATGGAATATTGAACATTTGATTGAATACAAGGAATTGGGTTGACAGATTAGGCTGTATGCCAACAATAAACCCAGTTTGAATGACATGCTATCTTTAAAGAGTGTGTTGAAAAAGAAGTCAGCTGAAACATAAAGGTCTCTATTTTTACTTATTTATACCCACCATATAAAATAAATTAAAAAGGAAAAGGTAGTTAAAAATTATATCTCATTTTTAATAGTTAATTGCTGTTTGTTATATGTATTTTTATATATTCACAATTAATATTCATGAATTGTCAAATGTGATTGGTAGATAGAAGTATAAATGAGGGTATGAGTTTAAACAAATGTAATCTGAAGAAGTCACTGATAAGTCTGTGAGACAAAATCACTTAGGACTGTTTGGTTTTAATATTTTTAATATTTTAAAGCTGGTTTCTTTGTCTTTTTTGGTTCTTTCCCATTGTTTTTTTTTACATAATTATGTTCTGATAGATCTATACTTTTTCACACTGGACAGAAGTAAACACACTTTTGTTTTTCAGTGATTATGTACAATATTGTTGCTTGTTAATTTCAGAAGTCCATTCTGGCTTGAATTTTACTTCAACTTCAAATGACAACATTGCTATACTATACAATACCCTTATAAAATATTCCAGATTAAAAAAAAAAAAAAAAGGATGGACATACAAATTGTACTTTATGACATCAGAATTAGAGAAGGTGGACAGCAGCATCTGAAAGACAAAGTACGTATTTTATACTGACCAGGAATCTGAAACAGTTGTTTGTATTGTACTGCATAATTACTGTCCTTAACCAAATTATATTAATGCTAAGTTAACAGACTTTCATCCATCTTTTACTACCTGCTCTACACTGAATTATTTTATTGTCTTATTGTTGTAATATTGTTTTGCTATTTTGCTTTAATGATCTTTATGGAACTTTAACCCTTGGGCTTCACTGAAAAGGTGCTTTTAGCCCATCTGAATTATCCTGGTTAACAAATGTAAATGAAGAAATTAAAATTAATATATAGTATGGCAATGAAAAATAAGCACAATGCAAAATGTCAGAATGTGACAGAGAAAAAATTTATACTCCTGCATTTGGTACCTGTGTTGTTGTTGTTGTTGTCATCTTTCGGCTTTTCCTGGTTAGGGGTCACCACAGCGGAACTTCAGTCTGCTAATGATTGGCGGTAGATTTTCATGGTGCTGAGTTGCCAGCTCGACAGCCAACCTTCAATGAATGCACGCCCATTAACGCATGTCTTTTGGAATACCACTCGAGCCACAGGGAGGACATGCAGACTCCACACAGAAGGCACTCCCCGCACACTAGCTGAGAATCGAACAGGAGAACCTCTTGCTATGAGGCAACAATGCTACCGCTGCACCACCGTGGATTTAAAAGGCAATATGTCAAACTCCCGTTATACACCATCCAGGGAAATGTGCTGCTTAATAAAATAACCACATGATGTTTTTTCTCTCCTTTGTGATTTACAGGAACCACAAATGATTTTCCTCATGCTGTTGCACGACATTATGAAAGTGATGTTGCGTGCAACTGTAAACTGCTTTGGTCCCCGACATTAAACTCCATTTGCAATGAGAGGCCAACATGCTTTGGTTGCTGGAATATCTCCAGTATTCCTCAAACCTACACATATTCAGGTGTCCACAGTGATGGACATTCCATGCATTACATGAATCTGCTTTAAGAGGGAAGCTCAGTTCTACCAGCTCTTGCATGATGCCTTTGTGCATGTTAGTAGTCCACTATTTCTGTGCTGTAGAAGTGAAGCCACGGTGGTACAGAGGTAGCGTTGTTGCCTCATAGCAAGAGGTTCTCTTGTTTGATTCATGGCTGGAGTGCCTTCTGTGTGAAGTCTGCCTGTCCTCCCAACGGTCAAGTGGCCTCCAAAAGACATGTGTGAATGGGCATGCCTTCGCTGAAGGTTGGGCATCGGGCTGGCAACTCAGCACCATAAAAAAATCTATTGCCAATCATTAGTGGACCAGAGTTCCGCTGTGGCGACCCCTAACCAGGAAAAGCCAAAAAGACAAACAACAACAAGAAGTGATGAAATGTTAAGCACAATCAGATGATTCTGCTTTATGGAGGTTGAAAACATGCGACTACTGACTATGACAGCCTTGTACCTATATTTTTGCACATAACCTGCATAGTCTCAAAATAATTTCATGTTCTTTGTCCTGGAATGCCAGGATCTTTCTGTGAAGAGCTACTCTGGTGGTTGTGCTTCATCACTCTGTCTTTATACATTTCTGAATCACTCCTCCATATTGTTCACCCTAATTTGCTTCCACCATGAAACTCACTGAAGTAATGTAGCTCATTTCCATTTTATTATAAACTCATTTATGCTGACCATAATATTTTGTGGCCAAGTGAGGTTAAGCAAAATGTGTCTTTCAATCACCCCTACCCTATATGCTGCTGCTCAAGCAACAGAGTAAAACTATTCCAAAAAAAAAATCACCTACTGTATTGTATTGTTTATTTCTGAATCCCAATTAAAGTTTTTTATGCAATAACAAGACAAGGGTCATCTAAGAAATGCAGTTAAGACTGCTAGTAAACTCTTACACATTTCAGTAAAACTCCGTGGTAATATGAGCCCAATACTTTATTGCTTCAAAATACAGCATTTGAGCTAAGGCAGATTACAATTAAAAAAAAAAGTTCTGGTAAAGTATGCAGAATTTTTAGCTTCTGATGTAATAACAACGTAATAAAGACTTGAGACTGAGCACACTAAAAATCTTTGCAAATAACAGTGAAAGATGACAAACATCCTTATTTGATACCTATGCATAAAAGTAATCTTCTCTTTGAGATGTTACACCAAAACTTTCAGACTGTAACATCAAATGCACTAAGCTTCTCTTCTGTCCTTAGGGGTTACACTGCCGCCCAATGCGGAATTTAACCACCCATGTTAGCTGTTTAATAGTTTGGCATTTGAGACATCTCATTACAAATGAAGGAATCCTTTATATATATATATGTATATATATATATATATATATATATATGTATATATATATATATATATATATTTTATTATTATTTCTGATATGACATCTTAAGTAAGATGTGTCAGAGATCAGTACAGTGCTTCATGCACTAAACTGAAGTCATATAGGACATCCCTAACAGAAACAAAGTGCAACCCAATGTTCACTTCAATGCCCTTTGTTAGCTGTTTAATAGTATGGCATTTGAGACATCTCATTACAAATGAAGGAATCCTTTATATATATATATGTATATATATATATATATATATATATATATATATATATATATATATATATATTATTATTTCTGATATGACATCTTAAGTAAGATGTGTCAGAGATCAGTACAGTGCTTCATGCACTAAACTGAAGTCATATAGGACATCCCTAGCAGAAACAAAGTGCAGCCCAATGTTCACTTCAATGCCCTTTGTTAGCTGTTTAATAGTATGGCATTTGAGACAACTAATTACAAATTAAAGAATCCTTTTCCTAGTAAAATATATAGTTTTTTTTTTATTTCTATTATGACAGTTTGAGAAAGATGAGTCTGTGACCAGTACTCTGTTTTGTGCACTAACCAGAAGTCATATGCAACATCCCCAATACACAGTGTAATTCAGCCACAAACTGCACCTAATATTGTTCTTTCCCATTAAGCATTTTAGTCTAGTTCAGTGCTGAATTTGACACCACACCTTTACCCGTTTCAGCCCATGACATTTGAGCCATGGAATGCAACAGATAAAACAAATTCCTGTTTTACAGATACACACACATACAAATATACAGATATATTTATATATATGAACAATAAGTGTGTGTGTGTGTGTGTGTGTGTGTGTGTGTGTGTGTAGGTTTGCATGTATGTGTGTGTCTGTGTGTGTATGTATATATGCATAAGAACAAAGGGAACATTCACAGCTGTGGGCAGTATAGAGATATCAAACTCCTGACACTGAATGAAAGCCCTGAAGACAATATTTGAAAAACAAATACGCAAGTTAGACAGGAGATGAGCAGTTCATATTCAAATCGGGATATTGCACAACTGAACTTATGTTTAGAGTGAGATGGATAGTGGAGAATTAGCTAGAGAAGAGTAAAAAGTCAAACTTTACATTCCTTGACTTAGAGAAAGCATACAGCCGAATCCAAGAAAGCTGCTTTGGGTATTGGTTGAAATAGTGCAAGCTATGCACAAGGACCCAGTGACACAAGTATGAACAATGTTTGGACTCCCAGAGTGGTTCCCAGTGGGACTTGTGGTGCATCACTGTTGAGCTCTGAGCCCACCACTGTCCATATTAGTGAATAACTGGGTTAGCAAACAGGTTGTAGGGCACCGATAACAAAGCTGCAGTAGGCAGATAATGGTGCATCCCAAGCAGACTGAACAGGAGTGTCAACAATTATAGGGGGCAGGAATGTAAAACTGACAGATCCCATTGCATGAAACAGAGGAGTTTAGGAAGCTCAAGATGAAGGAGATGAAGTACTCTTTGTAGATCTTTCTAAAGCCTTCGATATGGTCAACCATAAACTTCTTCTCCACCTTCTGAAGTCCCTATCTCTTGATAAATCTTCCTTGAGCTGGTTTACATCCTACCTGGATAATCGTAAACAAGCAGTTCTCTGGCAGAATCATCTTTCTGAACTCCTTCCTACTTCCTTAGGTGTCCCACAAGGCTCTATCTTAGGCCCACTTATATTCTCCATTTTTATCAATGACCTTCATCTCTCTATTCCCTTCTCTACCTGCATTCAATACGCCGACGACTCCACAATTATTTGTTCTGCATCATCCCAAACTGAACTGCATTCTTTCACACAAAAATCTTTCTCCACAGTAGAAAAATGGTTCTCTAACCATTGTCTTCTCCTCAACCCAAAAAAACCCAAATTATTGCTGTTTACACCCTCACACTCATCTCCCCCTCTGCACTTTACTTTGGAATCAAACAATGGTACCATTATTTCTCCAGACACTACTACCAAACTCTTAGGAATCACAATAGATAATCAACTTAAATTTAACACTCACATAAACACCACAATAAAATCTACCAACAAAAAACTTGGATCCTTGTATAGAATTAAACAATTTCTAACACCTTTAGCCAGAACTACAATAGCAAGAACTCACTTAATCTCTACCCTATTATATGCCTCCCCATCTATACTAACTTGTCCCAAAACAATCTTAACAGACTGGCTAGATCATATAATAACATTGCCAGATTTGCCACCAACTCACCATATAGAACTCATCACTGTCTAAACCTAAAACAACTAGGCTGGCTTGAGTTACCTCACCTTCTACTATTCAACCAACTTATTATTGCCCATAAGGTCCTTTATCAACCAAACAATACCCCTATTCTCTCTACTCTCATAACACCATATTGCAACCTGAAAAAGCTACGCTCAACAAACAAAATGATGATGCAAACTTCTTTTTCTAATAACTCAGCAGGAGACTCTCTATTTACTAACTTTGTTGGGAAAATATGGAACCTCCTACCAATTGACCTTACTGCTCTTACATCTCTCCCACTATTCAAAGCTAACCTTAAACATTTCCTCTCCAACCACTGGGTATGCTCTTGTAATAACCCTGACTAATTGCTTTTCTCTTACTTTTTTCATCTGTACTACCCTGTCTCCTTCTAAATATCTCTTTTAATCTTGACTCTTTGAACTTTTTCATTCACTGACCTTTCTACTCTAAACTGCTCTACCTAACCCATCTACCTACCAAGCCTATTTTTAAAATACTGTCCTATCCTGTAGATGTCCTAACTATCCTCTATATAAATATCTTCTCTCTATTTTACTGACTTACTTGTTTGGAAGATAGTGAAATCCCTTATATATAATGTACTAATCTTTTGTTTTTATTTATGCTTTTGTTTTTTATTAATGTTTTGTTATACACTTTATTAATGTTGTTTCTATTTTACTTGTGATATTAAATATTGTGTAAGCTTGGAGCTTTTCTCCTCGGGCCTCCACTGAAAATGGACATGTATCCATTTGGACTAGCCCGGTTAACAAATGTAAAATAAATAAATAAATAAAAGTATCTGAAACATGTAGTAGGATGCACACTGTGGAATAGGTGAAGAAATGATGAAACCAGACCAGAAGCCAAAGTACTTCCAATTGTAGAACCAGTTAAAGAAAATAGCAGTTTGGGTATATATAGTCAGGAAATCAGAAGACAATTTTGGCAAAGAAAATTTGGGGTATATAGGAAGAAGTCAATATGAAACAAAGACATCTGTTTTGTACTAGAGAACAGCTATCCCTCGATTGAAGAGTTAGGGAATATAAAAACAGATTAGAATCTAGTGAGGCACTTTGGTGGTTGAGACTGCAAGCTGATAAAAGTCCAGAACTGAGCGAGGGTATTTATATAATTTTTTTTTTTTTTTTTTTTTTAACAAAACATTTAAGGATGTTTTAATCAAAAGTGTATGGATTTATAATTATTAGTATCATTAATCTGTTGTGAACATTTATACAATGAATTTGTTTTTTGACGTGATCTTGCTTTTATTATGTGACTGTGCCACCTGACATTTTCTGAGTCATTTTCATGTTGCTTTTCATTCTGATACAGTCCATTTGAATTACGGATAAAAACACAAAGTTATTCTAAAGAATCGCATATACATACGCACGCACACACACACACACATCTCTCTCTCTCTCTCTATATATATATATATATATATATATATATATATATATATATATATATATATCTGGGTCTACTTCACATAACCGAATGCTCAAATGTTTGGAATTCATATGGCCAGGACCATATGATCGAACATTTGAATGTTCGAAAATGTGAACTAGACCCATAAATATATATATATATATTTATCTATCTATTTGATGTCTTCCCACACAGACATATGTAAAAAGGGCATTTGTCCATATTTTGTTATTATTGAAAAGAAGGCAATATAACATCTGTAGTGTAAACTGTTCTTAACATGAAACAAAAATTATGCAGAAATTCTGCAGTCTTTAGGTTTAGTCTAAAAATAAATTCAGGAAGTTTCCCCCTGGCTGGACGTTTGACAGAATATCTCCAGATTGTCTCATATTCCTGCACCTTTTTCTCTTTGACTCTTATTCTAACTGCTGTTTCAAGTAGAAATCAAACCCTTTAGTGAGAGGCCAACTTATCTCCAGGGCCATAGCCTTCCTTTTTAATAAATTAATATAACCAGGTAGTTGCTTATCACCAGCAGTGATTTAAAAGGACTTTACCTTATACTGAGACTCACCTGTCTTAAATAACAGAAACAATACATTTTCGATACAGTAAACTTTATATTATTTTTAACACTTATTACTATGTAAAATAGTCTTTGTACAATATTAGGCTTGATTCATCTTAGAGCAAACCTGCCACACTGTGATGCACTGTCCCACACCCCCAGTACTGAAACCCACTTTTCCAAGCCCATAAGGTGAGCTGTGGGACCTTGAAAGGCATACCTGTCAGCTGTTCAGAATTTTGCAAAATGTTCAGATATTTGCCTCATAGTTTGGGTCTCTTTCTGGCAAATCATTGAGGACTCAAGTCCCTAAATAATGACAGTCATTTGAGTTTCAGACTTCATAGCCTTCAGCCTTCAAAGAATATTTAAAATCTGTCTCTACTTTTGGACCTTTGTCCTCTATTATTTCTGGGTTTGTCCAGAATTCTTGTGCTTGAGGTTGAAATGTAAATGGACAGGTCATTTGCACTTTGCTGACTTGCGCCATATTTATGTTTTTGACAACAGACATGAAAGGTTGTAATGAAAATATTCACAAGCATTCACAGTATTCACATCCTGCTATTTCTGTAGCAACACTATAGTGGAGCATGGTCTTTGAGTAATGTATTCTGCTGTTGACTTCCTGGTCTCAGCCGTGCTTTGCACACAACATAAAAAGCATATGCGGAGTGCTTCTTACCCAAAATCCTGTGAAAGCACTGTCCCTAGGCCTATGTCTGATGCATCTTTTTAAATTATGAAGGGCCTACTGAAATCTAGGGGTGCTACAAATAACAATTCCTTCAACTGTTTAAAAGCATTATCTGCCTCTGTTATCTATTTTACTTTAAGGGACATCCTCCCTTTTATCTAATTTGCAAGACAGCGTGCTATAGAAGAAAGACAGGGAATACATTTCTGTAAAACCTAACTAACCCCCAGGTATGCTTACAGCAGCTTTTTAGTGTCTCCAACAGGCCAATTGTTTACCTGTTTTCGGTTTTCCTTCTGTGGCCTGTCATTTCCACTTCCTATTTCAGAACCTATATATTTTATATCTGTCATGCTTATCTTACATTTGGAGGCATTAACTGTCAACATGACTTGTTTCATGGAGTGTAATACAGCTTGTACTTTATGAAGAAGAGAGTCCCAGTCCTTTCAATATGTTTTCCCAGAAAGAGACTGAAATGGGTCAAGTGAGATAAGTGCTCTACCCCATTTACCAAATTCAAAATAAAATAAAATAAAATTTTGACATTGTTAGGGCTGGCAGCATATTTGACATGGAGCTTTAGGTGAAAGGCCGCAAGGGTCCCATATAGCCCAAAAGGAAGGAGAGTATACTGAAATAAGCCTCTGATTTTGAAAAGGCTACCCTTTTCTGCCTTCAGCTGTTAGAGGGACTTTCCTCTACCCCTTATGAGATTTATTGTGGTTAAGAATCTTGCCTTCCACATTCTTTGTACGGGTTCCACTGTCCTTTGTGTGTCTATCAAAACTCAAAGTGCTTTTCAACTTTTAAAGTCATTACAGAACCTCAATGTTCTATCAGCATTTGGGAATAACACTGCAGAACTGTTCCACTTGACTTTTGGTTCCTCTATCACCCCCATTTTAAGAATTTTTGCATCTCCTTTTACCAAACCTTCTCTGTGACTCTGGCATTTTGTAAGATTTTTTTTAAGTTATCATTTACTTTTGCAATGGTCCTGATATGGTACTTCAGAAATTCTCAACATAAATTCCTCATCTCTTGTTTTTTGTGACTTATACAGTTTGTCATCTACCTATGCTGCAGGCACATAGGTAATTTTTCTTTTTCCATCAATTCCTTCTGTTTCTGCTATCAAACTAGCTACAAGGATTGGAATTTCTATTCATGGTTTTATAATAATAATATAATATATCTGTTCTGGACTTATAGAGTCTGTCTAACCTTATAATTCAGATATAGTACTGTTTCAAACATACCCTGACAAAGTGTATGTCTGCTAAAAAAAGTGTTTATTTTGGAGTGGGCCAAAAGCAAAATCTGATCTTCTGCTTTGAAATCCCTTGCTCTTACATTTCTACACATCTTGCTGTGTAGCCAGGACTCTTTCCATGTTTCCCAGTATGAAAATTGTCACTTTTTTCATCCAAACTTGTATGATACTTTTAAGTTGGCGGTGTTCTCTTCTTTGTAAGTTTCTCTGCAATATCTAACAGTCAATGAAAGAGTGTTAAATATAATAATGCAAAATGACAGAACTGTGATGCGGCTTATTGTACTTCTCTAATAGCAGACAGGAGGTCTGGTACTAATTGGACCTCCCCAACAGCTTTCCTCAGCGTGGACGTTAATGTACAGGTAAAATGCTCCATGTAACCATCTGTCTGAGAATGGTATACCCAGGACCTTCACTGGTGCGGTCAGTGTATTATTTTGGATATAAATGGAGTTCCCAGGTCAGTGAGTATTTCATTAGGTCTCCCTACTGAGGAAAACAATAAAATTAACTTTCTAGGCCTAGATTTTGCATTAGTCTTATACAGTGGAATAGCATCAGGGTAAGTAGCAACACAATCCAAACTATCCAAGTTTTATTGAAACATAGTGATGTTTCTACCAATGACCCAACAATAAGCACACCTGTGATAGGCACAAGACTCAAAGGATTTTTAATGCCATGGTAATGGACTGTCTTCTGAAATTTAGGGCATCAACCACAACATTTCTCAATTTTCTTTCATTATTTCCAGCCAGTAAAACCTTGTTAGTATCCGTGGTTTAGTTTTATCCCTTTATAGGTATCTGTCTAGTACAAAACTATGTCCTAGCCTCATCACTAGCTTTCTGAAATGTGTGGGTTCCTAGGAAAGTATGGATCCAAGCATGGTTTCTCAAAAATCTTTGGATTCCAGCTGAGTAACCTGAGGCTATCACCCTACGTAAGGTTAATGCCAAATTCATTGTTATGAAGTTAGCCTTATTATTTTCCAGAGTTGTCAGAGCACAGATGTACTCTATACACAACACAAAACTCCTCCAATGTGATATTCAACAGCACAGCAAAGGCAAGATGACCATAAAATATTTTTTATTAAACAAGAATGCAAAATAACAGCTCAATATGCAAATTATTAATCTTCTGGACAGGAGCAGAAATAGTACAATAATATTACAGTCTTTCGCACCAGTTCAAGTTTAGTCTAAACATAAATACAGACAATTTCCTAATGAATGGATTCCCAGCAGAATACATGCATATTATCTCAGAGTCCTTAAGGTTGTCTCTTCTCCTTAGTTCTTTTCTTATCTCTTCTACAGCACATTATCTAGAACCTCTGTTCCTGACAAACTCCATTTGCAATGAGAGGCCAACATCTCTGGTCTCCAAGGTCACAGACCTCCTTTTTATACATTAAACTAACAATGTTATTCTTTGCAACCTACTTACCACAACAACTAGGCAAGTATCAAACATATATATTTTTTTTTCAAATGTATCACTTTAGAATGTTCGCCACATATTTGTTACTCTCCTAATTTCTTCTAACACTTCCTTCCTTTGTCCATCTACTAGGTCTGTTTTCCCAGACATAATCCCCATTAACTTTACTTCATATTCTGAGAAATATATCCGCCCCCAATTTTTACATCCCCAAATCCCTTGGTTTTATTCTTTTTCAACACCAATCCAGCTTTCCTTAACTCTTTCACATCTATATAAATCCTTTCCTTAACCCTCATCTTATTCTTAGAGAGTATATCTAAATCATCAGCATATGCCATAAAGATATGAATTCTTACCTAATCTCTCATTTTCTATTCTGCCATCTCATCCTACATCATAATATGACCACATTCATATCTAATGCAAATAAAATTCCATCCTTGATTCATTACGCTCTTAATATACACCATCTCACAAATCCATGCATTAACCTTTACTTTATTCCATATATTACTATATAATGAATGCAACACATTTTCTACCTTCTCTAAGGCTCTAAGTCCATACTCATGAATAATTTCCAACATGCTATCATGTTCTATAGTACAATGAGCATACATTTTACTTGTTTCCTTCACTGCAAATTACATATAGTTTTTCAACTACTACTTTTCCAAATCTGTACTCTAATATTTGCATGAAATTATAATCTACATTACTTAATGTTTATATCCTCCATATCTTATATTTTCTTTTCCCCATTTTTAAAACAACTCCATTACCTCTTTTCTTTCTTATTCCCTGCTATTCCTAATTTCAGTTACCCATCTTTTTGATTACCCATATTTTCAGAAAATCTATACCATACACCACCTGTATTTGTTTCTTTTTGCATCTCAATCAGTTCAATGTATATTTACTTTTTTTTCTAACACACTTACTGATGTATTGCTAAACTTCCAAATCCCCAATTTCATTTCCCCATTATCACTTTCTTATCATACTATTCCCTCACATATTCAACTACACCTCTCACAATTACACACCTTATCCAGCAAGCATGTTTTTTTTCATTCCTCTACCTCAACTTTCTTACCAAAATGACAAAATTTCTGGGGCTTTCCAAGATTGATTCAAACTAATACTCACCTTAATTTCAGCTCTTCTAGTGTGAAAAAACAAACTGACCGATAATGGCCAGTAATTCCGCCAGCTTTTGCAAAATTCAGTTACTGGCTACTAAGTACATTGCCTGGATGCCAGCAAAGAAGAAACTTAGACAGCCTGAAAGAAAATTAACTATAAACAGTGAAGAGAAAACACTGACTGGGAAGAATCTTCCAACTGTTTAGGAAAAAGTAGTTCACACTCCAGCTTTGGTACAACAGATAGCTTGCAATAATTTAGAAGAAAAAAATAAATCAAATATGCTTAGAGCTGATTAAAATAAATGAAACACTGAATGACTATAACAATTCAAATAACAAAAGGCTGGAAAAATAGAATAAGCTATACACTATTCAGATCAACTGCTAACACTGCAAAAATCAGAGGTTGAAATTAAGAAAATGCTAGCTAAGTATGAGACTGCTCATGAAGAGCTGTTTCGAAAAATGGCAGAGTTAGAAGAACATAAAACCTTTATTAGGTAGGATAAGTGCTTTCACGTTAACTCAATGCTTCATCAGATCCAGTTTAAAGAACAAAAGAAGACAGTCACATTTAAACAGAAATGCTAACCAATCACAATACTAATCCAATAAACAATGACCTATCACATTAAGACTTCAATTTTCTCCCTTTCAGGGCAAGCTTTAAAGAAACATTCACATTAATACCTGGATAACTGTCAGCTTGTAATCTTAGTATCCACTTAAGCTCTAAAGTTTCTATGTAGTTATTTAAGCCATCACCCCTAGGGTTTGATTTAACACACTGTAGAACTCTAAAAGAGAATTTATGCCCTGGATTTTCTTCAAAATGTTTGGCAAAAGCATTCCTAACATCATGAACTCTAATATCATATAAGTGTTTTAAAACTGTGTGATTTTTGCAATAACTGAACAAACCTTGCAGCTATTAAAAGGAAAAGTGTCTGTTTTATGTATAATAATATTAAGTACCTGTTTCCTAGGTCTACATAGTAACCGTTTTAAATTACCAAAATTCTTAAAAAAAAAATAGGTTTGCTACCTACAATATCCAACCTTTTGGAATCAGCAGTTAATAGCTGCCAGTTCTCGATGATGATGTCACACGTTAGGTTGACGTCATTAGTAAACTTAGTAAAAAATCTTTGGCCATGCTATGAACCAGGCCTAGTGATTCTCCCCTTTTTTACCTGTCTTTGGCCATCCAAATAAAAATGTTTGGCCATGACATTCCTGCTTGACATAACTTGCTCAGAAATGTCATCAGTTTTGTTTTTTCTTATATCCTCTGTCCAAGAACTGTTGGCTAAGTAGCCCTATATTCATATGGCAGTCATCATCCTCAGTACACAACCTGGATATCCTTGTAAACTGACCCTTCAAAACATTAGAAAATACAAACCTATGGTGCATGCTATTGGATGTTAAAAGACTTTTTCCAACAAGCCTTTCTATACAACATAGTGTTAATTCTACCAGAAATATCTTTATATAATTTCACATCAAGAAAATCAATACTAGAATTAGAAAAAGTTCTCTTAATGGAATAGGTCATTGTTTATTGAATTGCTATTGTGATTGGCTAACATTTCTGTTTAAATGTAACTGTCTCATTTGGTTCTCTAAACTGGATCTGATGAAGCATTAAGTTAACGTGAAAGCACCTATCCTACCTAATAAAAATTTTATGGTAGTGGTAACCTTGCTGTTTTTTTTTCATTTTGCACTTTGGTTTTTCTCCTGCATCAGTTTTCAAGTGTTGTTGGGCTGTTCTTTGCTGTTATTGGTTTGTTTATTTGGTTCGACATGCTACATGGCTGAAGGGGTATCAGTAGAGTTGTACTACAATACTTCTTCCACCCAGTTGCAACAAAGGTGGATAAAGGTAAGTAAAACTTTGAGTAATCCTTTATTAGAAGCATTGCTTGAGAAGACCAAGGATGCCGACCAGGCTGATATGGATTCAAGAAGTCAGAATGACTTTAGAGAGAAGTTAAAAACTTAAGCTTGTAAACATCATGCTCTAAAGAGGCTGCAGTGGCAGTGACTCCACACGGAAGCCTGTTTAAAGTTTCAGATTGTTCCTAGGGGTATGCATGTTTTATGCATGCCGACATATGGTAATTCTCATCCCCAGCTTCTAAAGAAATGGCAACAATTAAATATGGACTTAAGCTTCAAGTACATTCATCTGATTATAGATTATTTTAAGCCAGAAGAGGATGAATGGTTATGGAAAGTTGATGAACAGTTGTATGGAATAATGTCTCATTTCAAAAGTGAGCTATATCTGCATATTCTAGAAAAATGTTTTGCTAGTGTGACATCTTATGAAGTGAAATTACCACAGACTAGACTAAGAAAACTACAAAGGGACTATAAAGATTTCAGCACTGGGAATGTTTTCCTAGGGCCAAAATAACCTTCTGAAGCAATGTCAAAACCAGATATGCTGAAATCTGACACATCCCTTCTCAATTGTCTTCAGCATTACCAGCTGAATCCACTATTATTGTGAGCAGCATTGAGCACATCTCCCAACTGCTTAACTTAAGAAAAACTCCCATGGATAGCAGTAGTGATACTCTACCATCCCTTTTGAATCAGGAGGGTTTGAACTACAAGAAAATGGGGGCTAGAACAAAAAATCCACTTGCTCCTTTGTTTTTTCCACTTCCAGTAAAGCTAAAGCAAAGAACACTGGTCCGCTCAGCCAGCAGAGGGCACCAGAAAAGGAAACTCTCAATAGAGGGCCAGCAAGTGAACAGGAAAGCTCGCAAATGAGCAATCTTGTTGTTAATCTTTCCAAATACCATCTGAATGAGTGCAAAACAGCCGTTCTTAATAGGGGCTTAACATTTATTCCTGCAGCTTCCTCTAATATCAGGGATGAGCTTTTGGATTTACATATGTTTGCCAGGACTCTAACACTTAAATTAATGTTTGGAGATAAACAGTCGGAACAAGTTCTCTTTAAGAAACCCAGCTTGTTTAATCCAAAATGACCACCGCATGTTAACTTTGTCAAGGTATGTGAAAAGGATATTGTTAATGCTTTAGAAGCTCTACATAAAAAAACTTTCTACAAGTTAAGTAGGAATGAACGGGAAGCTTTAAAATCATTGATGTACAACCCGGATATTTGGATTGTTCCAGCAGATAGGGGTGGAGCTTTAACTGTGATGAATGCTAGTGACTATGCTGATTCTATGCACAAGCTTTTGAGTGCTGGCAAAACTTATGTTGATATAAACTCTAGATCCATTAATAGTTTAATTAAACAGGTACATGATACACTGAATGACCTGCTTATGAGCAGAGCAATTGATGAACAGCTTTATTATTTTATCTATGTTGAGAAACCTTTAGTACCCATCATAAAGGGGCTTCCAAAGATACATAAAGATTCACTACATCTACCTTTGCACCCTATTGTATCTGGTGCTGATGGGTGATGGAGCCCCTTTCATTTTTGTTGAAGAAAAATTAAAATGTTTTAAGTTTAGTGTTACAAGATACCAACCAGTTTTTAATGGATCTCTACCAGTCCACTGTTAATGCCAATGAAGCTTCCAGCTGGCTTTTTGTCACACAATGTTAAGAATTGCTTCACCAGTATTTCAAATGAACATGGTGTACAGGCTGTGAGAGAGATTTTGAATAGTAAAAGTGGAAACAAGAATGATGTTATTATACTTATTTGCACTTTATTGGAATTAATTTTGGAAAATAATGCTTTTATGTTTGGAAAATATATTTATCTTCAAAAATGGGGGGTTACCATGGGCACCCCCTGTGCTAACTTGTATGCCAATCTTGTAATGTATCACTGTGAAGAGAATTATGTTTTTAATAATGCTTGCTATTCTAGTTCCATAAAGTTTATTGACGCTTTGTGGATGATATCTTTTTTCTATGGGCTGATGAAGAATCTGATGTATTACTCTTTACAGAGTTTTTAAATAGTACTACCCAGTTTTTAAGTTTTACTTCAACATTTTCTAATTCTAGTATTGATTTCTTGATGTGAAATTATATAAAGATATTTCTGATAGGATTAACACTACATTGTATAGAAGTGCTTTTTGGAAAAACAGTCTTAACATCCAATAGCATGCACCCTAGGTTTGTATTTTCTAATGTTTTGAAGGGTCAGTTTACAAGGATATCCAGGTTGTGTGTCGAAGAGGATGATTGCCATATGAATATAGGGCTACTTACGCAACAGTTCTTGGACAGGGGATATAAAAAAAACAAACTTACGACATGTCTAAGCAAGTTATGTCAAGCAGGAATGGTATGGCCGAACCTTTTTATTCAGATGGCCAAAGACAGGTGAAAAAGGGGAGAATTCCTTGCAATAGATGCAAGGTTTGTTCAGTTATTGCAAACTCACAGACTTTTGAACATTTTACCTTGGCATATATATATTTAGACCTAGATTTTATGCTGATTGTCAGAGAACACAACTTGTATATTAAGCTACACGTGATGCCTGTTTATGTTTTTATGTAGGGAAGACTGTCAATAAATTAAAGGACAGAATTTTAAAACACTTAAATGATATTAGAGCTCATGATTTTAGGAATGCTTTGGCCAAATGTATTGAAGAGAATCGAGGGCAAAAATTATCCTTTAGAGTTCTGCAGTATGTTAGATAAAATCATAGGGGTGCTGATTTAAACAACTACATAGAAACTTTAGAGCTTAAGTGGATACTAAGATTACAAGCTAACCATTATCCAGGTATTAATGTGAATGTTTCTTTAAAGCCTGTCCTGAAAGGGAGAAAATTGAAGTCTTAATGTGATAGGTCATTGTTTATTGAATTGGTATTGTGATTGGTTAACATTTCTGTTTAAATGTGACTGTCTTATTTGGTTCTCTAAACTGGATCTGATGAAGCATTAAGTTAACATGAAAGCACTTATCCAACCTAATAAAAGTTTTATGGTCATGATAACCTTGCTGGTTTTTCTTCATTTTGTACTTTGTTTGTTCTGCATTGGTTTAAGTGTTGTTGGACTGTTCTTTGCTGAAAGTGCAAATAAGTAACTGGACTGGTTTTCCACAGCAGGATTTGTTAATTGAAAGGGCACATCATGTGTAAGCTCCTAACTTGGCCATTAGAAAGCAGGCAAGACCTGTATTAGTAAAGATGCAGTCATACCAGCAGAAAAAGTTGATTGTGACAAAACTGTTGCAAAAGGGCAAAGTAATCAAAGTTGGAGACAGTAGAATGCTTGTAGAAAATGATCATTCACTGTATACTAGGCAGAAGAGAAGCAAATTTATTCAAGCAATCAGGGAATTTCGAGAGGCAGGTGTAAAACTCAACATGCTATATGAATCTGTCTTCAGAATATCTTTTTCCTGGAATATCAAAGTCATTTTTCATGCAGAACAGGCTAAGGAAGAAATAGAAAAGTGTGTCCAACAAAAACTGAGCCATCAGGCAAAAGGGGACCTTGCTTCTCATTCTTCTGACAATAAAGCTCACAGAGAGACTTTGCCAGTGAAACCTTTTCTAATGTTCCAAAGAAAGATGCTTGAGAGATAGAAAAATGCACAGGCATTGACTATAAGAATCAGGAGTATGTTGGACTTGAGCTAGAGTCTAGGGTTAGGAGATGCAGATGAACAGGAAGATGACCAGCAGCACTCAAATTAGTGAATAAATGTGAGTCTGTAAAGCATTGATCACATTTGAGAAATACAGCTTTACAAGAAAACGTGGATGAGAAAGATGGGACATTTCTTGACATTTCTAAATTTGTGGGGGGGGACTGAAAGGTATATACCCCACTTTATGTCATTAATGTTTTGAAGTACACTAACAGAAAAAAAAGAAAAGGACTGGAGAAAATTACATAAAAATGCAAATTGTGGGAACAATGCCAGCAGAATAATGTTTTGGAGGAGGAGTAAGATTTATGGGAAGGCAATAATTGAGCAATTTATGTAATATTGGACTGATGATAATTGTACAGAAGAATATATGTGATGTAAAATGTTTGTAGCTGTGAACATGTTAGTTTGCGTTCTTTTATATAACTGTATATTTGCTTATATCAAAAGTGATAATTCAGTAAAGATGTTAAAAATTGCATAATTTCCTTTCTTCTCTTGAAAAAAAGTATTTCTGCTTTTTATTATATATTTTACTTTTTCCCAGTTTTAAATATACAAGCACCTGTACTTCTGTAAGACTTCTTTATCTTGTGGAAATGAAATGTCTTTATAATCCTGCATGTTCCCTGTTTACTCCTTTTTTCTTTCCAAAAAATCTGTTTCCATATACTATCCACAACAATAATCACTTTCCATAAAATTACTTCCCAGAGAGCGGACCCTCCATAAAACTTCTATTTCCTCCTTTAACTCATTTCTATTTTTAACTTGCCCTAATAGTCTCTTTATACTCGTCTTCTTTAATTTCATCCTACATTACATTATACAGCCTCATGATTAGAAAAATAGGTCTCTCTCTCCCCATACCTTTTAAGTCCTCTGACACAACAGCATACATTATTTTTCTTTAAATATTCTCTGATAAAGGTGTACACTATTTCTTTCCCTATCAGTAATTTTGCACATATTATCACATCCCTACAAATCTCACATCCTGATTTCTCTTCCATACACTTTTATTAGATTATAGTTAGTGACCCCTAATTCTACTGTATACAGTTTAGCTATTAAATATTTCTTTAGTTCCTCAAACATACCACACCTATTCTGTAAAATATTTGGCATCACAAAGTACCCGTCTACCAGGGACAAACATTATAACATCTAACATTTTCAGCTGTTTTTTTAACAATATTTCTCTCCCAGAACACACCTTCTTAATTGCACACAATTTTCTTCCCCCATAACATCTCCAGTTGATCTTCTCACACTGTATTTGAAAATCTAGTCAGCCTTCTGCTTTGGCCACCATTTCAGCATTATCAAATGTCTTACTTCACTCTTTATGATGTTAACATTTATTACTTTCAAGTTATTCTTTTCCCTTCCTTGCAAATCTCTTTTGGTGTAACAGAACTTGTTTTTCCTTACCCTGTTTCTAATAATAGAACTCAATTCCACCTGCTTCTCCTGCCTTTCCTGCCTTTGATCTTGGCTTAACACTTCATACATATTTTGTATTTGCACATTACACTTTTTCTCCATACTTTCCACCTTACAGACCAGTTTTACTTTCATTCTCCACTTTATTCTGTTCCCCCTCATGATGCTCATTTGCAATATTTTCATCAAAATCAACATTCACTTTAACGATATTGTCCTTAAACCCCATAACTGTTTCATTATTTTCAGTAGCTTCAAGCAAAACTTTGTAGGCAAACCAAGAGTCTCTACACCCCATTTTCTGTAAGTCATGTTGTGGTCTTTAATTGAATATCCAGCTTCTCTACATTGCATGCATCTTTTTTAGGGCAAACCTTTATCAAATGATCATAAACAACACAGAAAAAAATGAATTTTTGAATGTCCCCAATATCTTAACATTTACTGCTTTCTAGCTAACAAAATAACAGTGACAGATGCTACATTTTGCCATTGCATATATTAATTCATAGTTGCATACTTTATTTATTCTATGATCATTAACAATTTAATTGTAAATCATAAGCAAATAGTTGTATGGGGGTAATTTTTTTTGTATTATATCTACCTTTGTTGTAAGGCTATATATTATGCATTTAGTTTTCTTTGAGTGCTACATGTTCATTTTACCTTGTATCTGTCTTTACTGTAGTATTGTAGATTACATGTTTCTAAAGAATCCATGACCAGCTCAATCTTCTGGTTAAACTCAAATAAATAAATAAATTAACCCATAAATTAACTCAAACATTCCATGCCCCATTACAAAAAATGTCTTTGAATGGTCATTTTTTAATTAAAAAAAGTCTGATATTTCACCACCATACCTCATCTCTTTAACACATAAATAAAAGTAAACTAAAGAGGAACAGGGGTGGAATTGCTAAGTCAGACAACTAAGAATTAATTCAAACCTTCGATACCTATTACATAAATTTCTTTCAACAGGCATTTTTTTTATTTCAAAAACAGTTGAATATTTCAAAACAAAACACTGCTTAGTGCTTACTCAGTCACATTTCTAGTCCTGAATTGCAGCATATTTTTCCATTAGCAAAACAAGATTTTCATTTGCTGTGTATCCTCTCTTGCCAAAGTCAGAAACTTTTCTGCCAGTGCAAAATTCTCAACTGTTATTTCACAGGACACTGATCCTAAATGAATCAAATGTTTTACATACCTTACAAAAAAGCCAGGTGAAGCAAACAAATTACATGCTAATAGCATCTCCATTTCTGGTATGAATCCCTCAGTGTAAGTCGTCACCTTTCTCTGTCTTCACTAAGCTGCTTTATACTCTAACCTTCAGTCAGCACCAATAACCACTGCATATAATTTTTTACTTCCCAGTTTCTCCAGAGATTTTTGTTTTTCTGTTACATGCCTCCTATACCACTGCTTGTAGCAACTTCCTGGATCCTCTCTTCTCTATCTCCATCTGAAAATACTTCCGGTTTCCTACCACACTCTTTGCATCTAATTGCAGTGTAGCAATGGTCATTGTAACAGGAAAACATTTCTCCACTGCCTCCTCACTTTTCTCTCTTCCTCTAACATTTGCTGTAAAATACCTTTTCCTAGACCTTTTTCCTGAAGAACAATGATTTCATAGGTTCATAGGTAGGTACTAGGTTATCGGCCCAAGGGCCTAAGTAAGCCTAGCTAACAAGGTTCCCTGGCTTATTCCACCCAAGAAAGTTATTTTCCTGTGCCCCTGTCAAGCAGAGCCACAGAAGTGATCCCTGGGGTGTATTTCCTATTTCCCATCCACTCATCAAGATTTTTCCTGAAGAGTGATAATGAGGAACTTTGCTCAACATAGATGGGTATCCTGTTCCAGAGTATGGGAAGTCTCTGAGACAGGAATCTATCCCTCCAGCATGCCCTGTTTATTGTGGTGACAAGGTTTAGGTCCCTAGAGTGTATAGCTTGGAGGGATTGGGATTTCTTTAGGTGTAGCATGTCCAACAGCTCTGGGTTTGACATAGCTTTATATGTTAGGCTGAGATCACCTCAGAGTAGGCGATATGCTGTGGAGTAAAGCTTGAGTTTTTTGAGACGGTCAGTGTCGGTCATCTGTTTGAGGCCAGTAATCCTCTTTGTGAGATACTTCTGTGGCCTTTCCATCTGCTGCAGATGTCTTGTGAGGTACATTCCAAAAGGGGTGTTGTACTCTATAATGGGTCTAATGAGTGTCGAGTAGAGGGAAACAATGACCTCTTTTTTCCTGGATGAGAACCCTTTTGTGATGAGGTGTGCCATGAAGAAGGATTTCCTGACTACTGTGGTGATGTGATTATCAAAGGAGAGACTACTGTCCAGCTAGGTCCCAAGGTCTCTTATCACACATTTGGCGTTAAGTAAACTGCTGCCTATGTGGTAGTTCATGGGTGCAGAGTTTTTACGAAAGGGGATGACAATGCACTTTTTGGCATTGAGTTTGAGGCCATGGCTCTGACACCAGGCATCTGTTTCAGTGAGGCCCTTCTGTAGGATGTCCACATCATTTAGGGACTCGACTATGGCTCCTAGTTTGCAGTCATCTGTGAACTTCATTAGCCAAAGGCCTTCTGTGTTAGCCTGTACTTCGGAGAAGTACAGACCAAACAGAAGTCCCAGGACTGAACCCTGTGGTACTCCACTTGTCATTGGTTTGAAGTCAGATTTGGAGTCTGCAATTTTTACAGTGTGGGTTCTGTCAGTGAGCCAGCTAGCAACTCATCTTGTGACACAGGGATTTATACCTAGTTTAGCTATAATTCCAGAATGGGGGATGGTGTCGAAAGCCTTGGCGAGGTCAAGCTAGGCTTTGTGAACCACCTTACCCTCGTCTATGGCTTTGGTGACTGCCTCAAAGAAGTCGATCAGGTTCAGGAGGCATGATCTGCCTTTCACAAACCTGAACTGGATGGGGTCCAGAGTTTGGAGGTTACCAATGTCCTTGTTTATGAGTTCCATGATGATACATTCCATGGCCTTACAGACCAGGCTCATCAGGCTAATAGGGCGATAGTTCCCAGGATCAGTGGTGGCTCCCCTTTTGTGGAGTGGCAAAACTGTTGCTGTGCACCATTCAGTGGGCACAAAGCCTGATGTGAGGCTATGATTGAACATGGTGCTTAGGTGGGGAGCCAGTTTGTTCTGAAGTTCATGTAAAACGCAGCCTGGTATGTTGTCCGGTCCTATGGATGCTGTGTTTTTTGCTTTAGAGAGTGCAGCTTTTACCTGCATAGTTGTGATTACAGGGAATCTGCATTCTTGCTGTACAGATATGGGCCCTTTAGGGGGTGAGAGGGGGGCTAAAGTTAGCACTGAACCTATCTGCCAGGATGTTGGCAATATCAGTTGGTTCTGTAATTTTCATGCCGCTGTGCTGTAACTTAGAGAAGATCTGGGTGTTGCCATTAAGATTCTTGACATAGCTATAGAATGCTTTGTGGTTGTCCATAGAATCAGTGGTGATTTTGTTTTCGTAGCTAGCTTTGGAGTTTCTTATAAGGGATCTCAGCTTCTTACTGAGACTGACCAGGGAGCTCCTCCACTCATGGGATTTTACTCTCTTTTGCAACAGTTTCTTCCTTCTGTTGAGGAGTTTGTTTATGGCAGGAGACCACCATATTGGCTTCCTTTTTTGGAGGATAGCGTCTTAGTTCTGTTTGGGATAGCACGATACATGCACTCGTGTAAGTGCTTATAGCGTGCATTTGTGTAGGATTCAGCAGTCGTAACTGTATTGTCCGTCTGCATGGGTGTCATGAAGTTTGCCACTTCAGACTGTGGAAAATTTCCCTCAACAGTAATTGTAACATCTACAAGTGAAGCAAATTTACAAAAACTTCATTTTTAGGCTTTTCTATCTCTTGACTATGTGCACTATTTAACAGTTCTCTCTCCCCTCCCTCTTCCCTCTCTTCCTGCAGCAGTACTTCAGCCCTACCCACAGAAAAAGAGAAGGGGAAGCTTCCCCCTGTCCAAACCAAGTTTCTCTTAGTCAGCATGAATACCACCTTGAGTCTTCCTCCCCTTAAAAGAGGCCACTGGTCCAATAGGACTTACCTCATCAACAAAGGTAAATACATTCTTTCCCCTGAAAGTAAAAATCAGTTATTAGGCGTGGTCCAGATGCCCAGACCTAGTGGAGTTCCCCTCCCCACTTAACCCCATTCCTCTCAGGTGGTCTACTTGACTCTCAGTGGTAGCCTTGGTCAGGGAGGAGATGTCAGGGCTTCCCTACCCATGTATGCCTTGACTCAGCTGGGAATGCACTGTGAGCAGTAAAACTAGCACAGCTAATGAGGGTAACCATCTGTTAGCTGTCCTGCAGGTGTCAGCTGTACAGTAAGCCTTGTCTCCACTCACTGTCCAGTATAAGTGAGCGAGTGCTGGCCACTGAAGCTCACCCTGTGACAGTTCAGCCTCTTAGGTGCCTGTGTGGCTAATTAAATGGGGATTTTCTGTTCTGTAGTCAGAAAATTAAGCATGCAGTAACACAAACATTGTGTTGTATACTGAAATATATAGACATTAATTTCACTATGTTTTCAGATGTTATATCTCCGTAATGGAAACCAAATATAGTGCAAAATGTCAAACGGTGACAGTGAAAATCCTATGACCCCCCCCCTTTGCTGTGATACTTTGTACAAAAAGGACATATTTCAGTTTCTCTTGAAGAGTTCTCAATAAAATTATCAGGACATTGTAATAAAAATTCAGGCATAAAATGCACCCAAGGATGAAGGTTTACCTAGAATGATTTAAATGCAGGTCACTACTGAATGACCTCACACCTTTGGCTGCTTTAGACCATAACATTTGAGGAATGGCATATGATATATACAGGTGTGTGTTGAAGTGATATCCAAACCCCATGTAAAAAAGTGGGGAAAAGGGATGTTACAGATATATATACATATATATATATATATATATATATATATATATATATATATATATATATATGGGTCTACCTGAAAACGCCGACAACGCAGAACGCCGACAATGAGATAACAGACACGAAAACACCGAAAAAAAAAAATAGTTAAAAAACACGAAACTTCACATGCCCGACAAACCAAAATCCCGACAAACAACAAAACAAATACCTTTCCCAAAAAACAAACACAAGCACACCAAAAACCTTACAAACCTACACAATACCTTGCAAACACAACTATCTGTGCACTAACCTTAACCAAAACCCTAACCCTAAGGTCCATCACTATCACACAATTACCTTACCCGCACCCTAACCCTAACTCACTTAATCCGCCCCTAACCCTCAAGTCCATCACTATCGCACACTTACCTTACCCGCACCCTAACCCTAACTCACTTAACCCGCCCCTAAACCCCGTCACTATTGCACACTTACCTTACCCACACCCTGACCCTAACGTCCATCCCTATCGCACACTTACCTTAACATGTCGGTGTTCTCAGCATCTGGATACTCAACTGTCGGTCTTCTCCGTTGTTGATCTTCCAGTGTTTTTGTTGTCGGTGTGTGTGTTTTTATATATATGGCTGACACCATATGAGCGAATGTTTGAAAGGCCGACAAATGACAGTGGAGATCCTGCTACAGTGCGGGACTGGGGGATTCCCCTTTCCTGCACTGTAGTGCGATCTCAGAGTGAGAATATTTAAGTAGCATGGGTTGTGGGGGGTGCAGGGGGGCTTGACTACCTGCATAACACAGTTTTACTGTGTTTACAGGTAGGTAAATAGTGCTATTTCAGGATGTCGGTATTTCGGAATGTTGATCATATGGTGTCGGCCATATGAAAGTCGGCATTCTGAACGGTCGACATTCTGAAGTAGACCCACATATATATGTATATATATATATATATATATATATATATATATATATATATATAAATGACAATGCAGTAAAGTCACCTTATGAGTATTGACTGCATTCCACCACATAATAACAGTACAAATCCAACCAAAAGAATGAAGAAACACAGCCTTGAGTCCAAGAACAACCACTGGCTGAAAACCGGACCTTTTAATAAAACAACTACACTTTTAAAACTTAATAAATCAGTAAAAAACAAAATAATATTATTGAAAATACACCAGTTAAGCGCTTTCATCCCAAAGCTTTGAGGGATTTCATCAGAACTGAAAGTACAATAGAGTAACACTGTTTAAAAGCATCAATGCCTCATAATTGCTTAATACCTAATTAACCTTAACCAATTGAATCCTAACAACATTTAAGGAAAGAACAACTACAAGGGCTACAACAGCCTTTATTTTAAAACGCAATTGATGTTTAGATTTTCATTGAGCCCTGGGTAGACAAAGGCATTCAAATGAAGTTACCATTTTAATTCACAAGCATCTAACTGCACTGGCAACACTTTCCCTTGTAAGTCATTCACTATTTGCTGAACCACTGCAAAATTAAAAAGCATTAGTTAGTTTTCCTTTCTTTATATCCAAAAGATGCTCATAAATTCTTCTTGTAGTCTTGCCTATGTAAAATACAGGACAATGTAGGCAGTTAGTAATATAAACTACATTTTTAAATTGGCAATTGTAGTGACCCCTAACATGTATCCTAGTTTGCCCAATTTAAAAATGCTCTTTGGTAACCGAAATGTGTGGACATTGTTTACACATACCACCTTTATAGTTTCCAAAAGGTTTACTACTGGGATGCTTAGAGCAATTACTGCAAGTCTCCAATTGATTTTTAAAAGACAGATCCCTTTTAAATACAATATTTGGGGTATCGCCGAGTAGATCACCATTGCCCTTGTCAAGAGAAAACAGATTCCAGTTTTTCTTGACAGCATTGACTATACCTTTACTGTGTAAATTAAAGGTAGCAATAAATGAAAAATTCCCTTTACATTCAATGTTGCTACCTAAATTATTGTTGACAGCAGGATTATCACTACCCATATCTAAAGAGAACACATGGCAGCCAAGGATGGGTTTGTAAGAACATGTTCCCCTCTTGTTGACAACTTCATAACGTACTTCATATAAAAGATCTTCATGGTATCCCCTTTTCCTAAACATATTAAGCATGAATTCAACTTCATCAAAGCAGTCAGATTCATAAGTGATCATTCTCACTGCCCTGACTAACTGCCCTTTAACCACCAATCTTTTTTGATGAAAAGGGTGACAGCTCGAGAAATCCAAACAGGAGTTAGAAAAATTAGGTTTTCTGAAAATCTTGGATGATAATTTAAAATCATCTTTCCCCACAGTTAAATCAACATCCAAATAACTTATTCTTTTACTACTAAATGTATAAGTAAATTGTAGAAATGTAGTTGCACTATTAATATATGAAAGAAACTCTTATAATTGCTGCTTGGTATCGGTCCAAATTAAAAATAAATCATCCAGGTACCTTGTGTAATATTTTATGGAGGTCATATAAGCATTGTTGAAAATATACTCAGATTTCCAATGGGCCATAACTCAATTTGCATAGGTGAGGGCACAAGCTGCCCCATAGCTAACCCCCACCATCTGCTTATAAAATTGGCCATGAAATTGTATATAATTATTGGTTAAGATAATTTCCATCAGTGCAGCCAATAAGTTAATACAATCTTGACCATACATCTTGGTATTGACTAATTGCGTCTCAAGCCAAGAAAGCCCAACATCATGGCATATGACCGAAAAAAGATTTTTTACATCTATGGTAACTAATAGAACACTGGAGGAAATAACTAATTAATGTAGATGCTTCAAGAAGTCTCAGGAATTATAATGAAGTTCATAAGAATTAGTTTTAAATAAAAATCTACAAATTGTGCCATAAAATACATTTTAGACCGTCTACCATTCACAATAGGCCTAAAAGGTGGACAGCACACATCTTTGTGGATTTATGGAATCCCAAATATGTTGGCTATCGCTGGGAAATCATTCTTGATAAAATCAAATTCACTTAAAGTCATCTGATCATGCATAAGCATGTCATACAATGAGTCATCTATTTTAGCAAAAGCAATATTGATTTCATTTAAAGACACTTTTGAATAAGTTCCATCCATTGACAATATATTCATATTGTTTCTATAGTCTTCCATATCCATAACAACCATGCCACTGCCCTTATCGGGCTTCATGACTCTAATTTGATGGTCGTGGGCAATTTAATTTAATAATTTGCATTCTTCAACTATCAAGTTGTTACTACCTCTCATTTTGTTGTTGTTAATAATTTCTCTGAAATCCAACTCGCAGACCTTATCAAAAACACTAATTCAATTGTACAGAGGTGGATTGAAAGTACTAGGCTTACATAATACATTCATGCCTAAATTATGTTGAGCATTTTCATTTGAATTGAACCATACTTTTAAGTTCAACTTTCTGCAAAACAATTTTAAATCCAGAAGAATATTTATATACTTTAAAGTCACCAGAAGCATTTAGTATAATTTCAGGTGACTTATTTTGGACATCCTCAGTCACCAAATAATTGTTCCCAAAGTCAATATCACCTTCACATATTGCAGTGGAATTTAAATCAGGTAAAAAGTCAAATGAACCATTAATACAATTACTTCCTTGTCATACCAGTTCAAACTCAGCGTTTAAGAATTCCTTTGCTATGTGTTAGAATAAAATTGCTTCGGTCGAGCCCCCTGCGCTGAGTAATCCCAATTCGGGATTTGTTCTAAGCGATACTCTTGTCAGCATGGAAAATCAAATAGGGAGGTTTGATGGATAAAGCCTGAAGCTCTGACACTCTGTGGGCAGAAGTAATAGCTACCAGAAAAATGGTCTACTAAGACAAAAATATGAGATCACAAGATGAAGCTGTTTCAAATGGCAGAAGAATTATGCAGGAAAGCACAAAACTTTAGATTCCATGGAGAATATGGAGATTTCACAGCTGGTCTAATATGAAAAGTCCCTTTGAGAAAGGCTTTGGATAACTTGTGAGACATGATATTCAATCCTTCAAATCCAAGATGAAAATTAGAAATAGCAGCCAATTGAACCCAAACTGTTGCTGCTGCAGCTCCTTTGTTAAAAATCATAATCAAGAACTCTAAGATGGAGGCCACAGGGGCTTGGTAAGGATCAATATTATTTTTATTGGCCCATATAAAACATTTTTTCCATTTGCTAAGATATAGCTTCCTAGCAGAAGCTTTATGAAAAAAACAAAAGGATCTGTTTTGTCTCATTGGAAAGGTTATGGAACCTGGCTATGATGGGAACTGGAGCAGCCAAGCTGTCAGCTTCAGAGACTGCAGAGAAGGATGAAGATCCCCCGATGGGCGAGTCAGAAGATCTGGAACTGGGCCCAGAATCCAAGGATCCTCCAGAAGATGAAGTCGAAGGAAAGGCAACCAAATCTGACGAGGCCAATGAGGGGCTATTAGAATGATGGTCCTTCCCAGGGTTTTTGCTTTCTATAGAACCTTGGTTATCAGTGGGATTGGTGGAAATGCATTGAGGAGACCTGGAGGCCAATTGTGTACGAGTGTGACCCTTGGGGCTTCTCCCGGAGGGGGAATCAGGGCAAAGTAGCATCTGAATTTTGTGTTCATGTGACTGGCAAAACAGTCGCAGCAAGGCTGGCCCCATCTGGGGAATATCTTGTCTGCTATTTCTTTCTTGAGGGACCACTTGTGGGGCAACAATATGGTCCTGCTGAGCTTATCTGCTATCATGTTGGATTTCTCTGGGATGTGCATTGCCAACAAAATGCGCTGAGTGCAAGCAGCCCACTGCCATACTCTGAGGGCCTCTCAACAAAGGGGGTAAGACCTGGTTTCTCCTTGCTTGTTCAAATACCAGACCGCCAACATATTGTCTGTCTGAATCACAATCGCACCCAGAGGAAGAAAGTCCTGAAAGTACTGCAAAGCCAGAAGTACTGCTCTCATCTCCAGGACATTGATATGAAGATGTGTCTCTTGATCGGTCCATGTGACTCGGGCTGTCATTCCCTGAAAATGCCCCCCCCCCAGCCTATCAGGGAAGCGTCCATGGTCACTGTGGCCACCGGCGGGGGTAGCACAAATGGGAGTCCTATCGTGACATGAAGTGAGGTCAACCACCACTGAAGGTCCTTTTTGCAGGAATTTGTGATCATTATAGTGTGAGACATGGGAAGCTCTTGGTAAGACCATTGAGTGAACAACAGCCATTGTAGTATCCGCATGTGCATACGAGCTAGTGGTATGGCTAGAATTGCTGCTGCCATCATGCCCAATAATTTCAGAACTTCTGATGCTGGTGCTCTGTCTTTTGATATCAGACTGCTGACATGCTGACAAAGAAGGACTCTTTCAATTGGAAGCCTTAGTGTGGTGGTGGTGGTGGTGTCCATCTCTGCCCTGATAAAAACTATATGCTGCGATGGCAACAAGGAAGATTTTTCTGAGTTGATTGTAATGCCCAGATGATTGCAGAGTGACAGAGTGGACTCCCTGGCCTGAATGAGTTGATGCCTGGTGGTAGCGGTAAGGAGCCAATCGTCTAGGTATGGAAACACCTGGAATCCTAGACGTCTTAGGTGAGCCGTGACCACTGCCATGCATTTGGTGAATACTCTGGGGGCTGTTGTGAGACCAAAGGGCAGGGCTCAAAACTGATAATGATTGGCTCCCGGCCAGAAGCTCAGGTAATCCCTGGATGGTCTGGCCATTTTTATGTGGTAGTACGCATCCTTGAGATCTATCAAGCACATCCAATTGTCTTTCTCTAAGAAGGGAAGTATAGACTGAAGTGTGACCATCCGAAACTTCTCTTTCTTTACGTATTGGTTCAGTTTGCTGAGGTCCAATATGGGTCTTCAGTCCCCTGTCTTCTTTGGGACCAAAACGAATCTTGATTAAGTTCCGGATCCTGTCTGGTCTGCTGGGACTGGTTGGATGACTCTTTTTCTTAGCAACGCCTGGACCTCTATTGTTGCCTGTTCCCTGTAACTGGGTTGAACATCCGGGATTTTTCTTATGATTGGAGGGGGTGGGGCAAATGGAATGAAGTATGCTCTGGAAATGATACTCTGTACCCAGCTGTCTTTTGTTATTTTGAGCCAGGCATCTCAGTACAAAGATAAGTGACCCCCGACTGCCTCCAGAGCAGGACAGTCAGGCCTCCTCTCAGGAGCGCTGATAGGGCTTCCCAGAGAAGTGATCTCTGTTACCCTGATGTTGCAGACCCCCCCCTACTGCAAGAGCATGTCTTCCATTATTGCCCCCTCCTTTGCCCCTGGAAAGAGATCACCACGTGCGACCTGAAAGGCTCCTTGGGTTTTTTGGAACCACATTTTTCCTCCTCTTTGACCTTTATGGTAGGGTTGGGTAGGGGTGGAAAAACAGACTCCGACAGCAGACAGAGTCTTTCCATCCTGTTCACACCTGGTTAAGGTTTCCTTCACTTTAGGCCCAAAAAGGGATGAGCCATCAAAGGGAGTGTTCATGAAGGATGACCTAAAGGGCTCCGTGAAGGAACACAAGCGCATCCAGGAATGTCTTCTAAGAGCAACTCCTGTACCTGCTGCCCTACTCATTGCATCAGCTGCATAAGACATGATGCGCATGGAAGAGTTAACAATAGAACTGAGGGTAGCAAGCTGGGCAAAAACTTTGTTGGAAGCTCCTGCAGCTACTGTACCCTGAGGAGTATCTCCTAGCTCCTTAGAGAGATCTCTTTGTAACCTAGTAAAATGGGTTAAATAGTTTAGCGAACAGAGAGAAAAGGTCGCTGAACTAAACATGCGCTTCCCATATCTATCTATAATCCTGGAGTTTCTGTTAGGAGGATGGATAGATGAGGAAGTCTCAGACATTTCCTTTTTGGTGGCTGCTGCCACCACCATGGCATCAACCGAAACATCTGTTGTTAAAATGTTTTGCCAAGGGGGGCAGAAATGAATTTATTAGGCCTCCTAGGGACAGGCTCCATAGTATCTGGAGACTCTCACTACTTTTGCGAGACCAGCTGTATCAGCTCATCGAAGGGTGGAGATACCCAAGAGGTGGAGGGTTGAGACCCGAAATCCTTAATGAGAACTGACTCATCCTCAATAGGACTTTTGGACTGCCGGTCACCCCTCTGCCTAAGGATCTCAAGTATCTCTGTGAATTAGATATCCTCAGAGGGAGACCATGGGGACCCTTCTGACTCATCTAAGTCAGTATCCGATGTTAGAGACTCCTGTGGGGAGTCTAGATGTTTCCTCTTACACAATCTCTTCCTGGGAACTTCACCAGTGGGAACTTCTGGTGAGGTCTCGGAAGAGCAGGGGCCACCCAGTGGGGCTTCCTGAGGCTCTGGGTCTCTACACTTGGTCAGGATGTGCGAGGCAGAAGCAGAAACAGGCACTTTTGGGGAGGAGGAAGGCAGACCTGAGGTCAAGCTGGAAGGTTATTCAAGTTTTGGTAATCGTGGCATCGAAAGCACCTCTGTTTCAATACGAGGGAGCTGGCAGATCTGAAGAAACCATCAACACCGGGACAGTGGGCTCTGAGCCCGAGGTAGGAGCTGAGCTCATCCAAGCCAAATCCCCAAGAGGCAAAGTCAGCACCGCCAAAGACACTGGAGCAGGTGTCGGATCCGAGGGTTCCACTAACATCAGGTCTGCCTCCTCCAGCTCCGAAGGACTAGCATGACTCGGAGGAGGAATAGTTAGAGCCGGTGTAAGGGTCTTCAGCTCTGAAGCCACTTGGGTCGAAGCCGATAACATTTTTGCTAAGGCTGGTGCTAATAACAACTTCTGCACCACATGATCCAGTTCCAGATCCAACAGGCTGATAGAGGATCGAGAGGAGCTTACCGAAGGTGGTACTAACTGTAGAACTGGACTCTTAGGTGCTTCGGACACTGGTTCCAAGACTGGGGACCGGCTCAGAAAGGTAAACACTGTCGGCTCCGAAGGCAGTGGAGCCAAAGTTGAAGACTTTTTTGATTTCTTCGAGTCCAACATCTTGGAAGACTTTGAGGACATGCTGGATCCATCTTGGTCACTCAAAGCTTCCTGAAACAAAGGCTTCAACAAGCCTCTATCGATGAGTTTCCTCTTACTTTCCTGCAGGAACCTTGAGGAGATGGAATGACAAATGGAATAACTGTCTTGCAAATGCAGAGCCCCTAGACAGTAAACACAATTAACGTGGCTGTCTGTAACAGACATCTTTCGGCCACACTTTGGGCACTTTTTGAACCCAGACTTGGGGTGCTTGTCTTGGTCAGCCATTGAGAAAAAAAATACTGTCACACAACTTAGCAGTAATTGACTACAAGAATCCCTAAAATCAGACCCAGTCACAGACACATACACAGCAGAAATGCAATTCAATATATATACATATATATATATATATATATATATATATATATATATATATATATATATATATATATATATATATAAAACAACAACAAAAGCCTTTACTGTCACATAATTGTCTAACAATATGAGCAGACTATGCAAAAAAGAGATAGCTGCTAAGATAACACACTCTAAATATAAACTATGCAAGACAGAAAATTACAGTTTACACAAGAAAAAAGTTGTAATAGTAATTATAAATTTAAGCCTTTCCTAAACAACTGAAGGCTAAGCTACTAAATAGAAAAAACTCTACACACTAAATAATTTGTATATATCAAACAATGTGACAAAAGTCACTTACTAAACACACTATAAACTAGCAAAAACTTTTAAATTAGGCCTAAAACAAGTGGCCACTAAAAAGGCTATCACACACTAAGGGAAAGGGACTAAATAGTATAGATAAACACAATAAAGTTATAAGAGCTTTGTAAACTAAATACAGCTACTCTCTACATTTTTTGACTAAATAATTAGAGAAAAAACAGTATACTGGCCTGAGCTAATTTCAGAACCTCTGATTTATTGCAGCGACAAACTAGATCTGAGGTATCTCCAGGTGCATCATGGGATAGGGACTTGGCCTTGAGCTATTTGAAGACCTCGAGCTTTGCAATTGGCCGTATCGGAGCCGAGGGATCGGCTTCGAACCCATCAGTAAAGAATGAACTGCGAGATTGAACAACTTCACATCAAATCTTTTATTTCTGTTCCAAAGCAAGTACACCATGATAAACAACTTGCAAAGCAATTGTAAAGTAAAGCAAACTGAAATAAGTAACAACAAATATAAAGAAACAATGCAAATATTCAAACCTTAAATGAAGAATTTGAAAATAGTCACACAATAGCAGGAAAAAGAGAAAATCACATTTAAGGTTGTAATAGCACACTTGACAGACTTGCAAGGCAGGTTAAAATTATGCCAAACATTAAGGAGCATATACAAAGGGCAAAACAGATGAAACATTGAGTAAACAAGAATGTATGACTCAAGCGGTATAAACTATCAACATGTTGACATTTTTCCCATAGATTGAAAATAAATTTCTAGCAAGGGATCCTTTGAGGTGGTAAAGAAAATTATTTAAATGAACTCTAAATTAAGGCAAACTTCAAACAGAAGACTAAAGCAGATATCCCATAAATATATTAAAACAGCTATGAAGCTGAAGTATTTGTAGTCAGCATGGGAGATGACAGAAATAAATGGTATGGTATGACAGATTCGTATCTCTGCTATTCACATAGATGAAACTTTGTCTAATTCCAAGAGAATAAAAGAAGTGAGAGAGTTCTTACAACGAAGCAAAGTATTTTCTGAGCTCCCCAATAGAACAAATTTAGTTTAGCAATTTACTGAACTGTGACAGGGGAACAATAAACCTAAAACCATATATGGCACCAGAGTCCCAAGAAAAGCAATAAGTGAGACGTGAAGAAAATGCTTAGAATGGGAGTTATTGAAGATTCCCAAAGTTGATGAAACACTCTGACTATGGTAGTCCCTAAGCTGGATGGTTATTCAAGTTTTGGTAATCATTTCCAAACAGTGAATAAGATGTCAAGTCTGATGCATTTCCAATGTCTGGAGTAGAAGTGTATATTGAAAGGTTAGGAAATCAAGGCTTGTTCAAACAAACTACAAATGGAGGCCTTAAATTTTCTGGATAAAAAACGTATAGCTGTATATGTTGCAGCATGAAATGTTAATAAGCAGTTGAAGCAATCGAAAGCGTGGTATGTTGCAGCACTGGAAAAAGATGCTACCATGTGAAAAACATGCAACTACTTTTTGAAGCCAACCATATTATTTTTGAAATGCATTGGCTTGGTAGAAACTGCTGATAATTTTGTGTAAGCCATTCTTGTTGAGAAGTAAATGCAAAGAAGCGTGTAGTGTTTTGATAGTTGTCAACAAAAATTGTAGAGGAAGAGACATATTGCCTTTAATGGGAGACAGAATTGTTGTGGTTCTTGGAAGTTATCAGTTAGAAAACATACTTGAAGAGACAATGAAAAGACAGGAGGATAAGTGCTGCTACAAGTAAAGGATTAAATGGCAGCCTACACTTTGCCTGACACTATTTGGAGTATTTAGTAGAAGAAACGCCCAGTAGTCAGACTTTATTTTTTTAAATGTTTCATGTATTAAAGTGAAGTCTGTTTCAATTTACTTTTATATATCCCTGTAAGTATGGTGTACTGATGCTTAACAAACCAAAATCAACTGTTTGATGCAGATATATATTATTACAGCAGAAAAAACAGCACAATTGGGTGATGGTGGTTGTGGTGTCATTGGCTAAGCACAGTGTAGTTAGCTTGGCTTCATGCTATTAAATATAAAGCCAAGCTAACTACATTGGCTAAGCACAGTGTAGTTAGCTTGGCTTTATATTTAATAGCATGAAGACTTCTGAATAAATTGTGCTAATGCAGTTATAATGTTGGGCAGGCAAAGTTCGTAATACGGCAGCCATATACCTTACATAGGAATCCATGACAACATTGTGGGAGAATGAAACCCGAACTCTATACTGTTGTTATAAGTGATAATACATTTCATTGTGGTGGACATTGATTCATTCAGTGCCACACTTCTGTGGAGCTAATCAGTAAGAAACAACTGATATAATAATGAGTTGCATCAGAACACTGGAACTTCTGTTGACGTTTACATTAAGGTGGATCACTAGAGCAAAACTGAAGCAGCTGAGTAGTATGAGTACCAGCAGATATTTTCTTCTCACACAAAATTGCTCATTTTAACCCATACTGGGAGCAGCTACTACAATGGACTGCCACTTCTCAGTGGAAGTGCTAAGACCAATCTGAACTGAGTTCTTGAAAGGCTGAATGATATGAGTGGGATGTTGTCAACAGTAAAAGAAGTGACTAGTGGAGTAGTGCAGAGGTCTGTTCTGGGTCTAGTACTCATCAGTGCTGATCTCAGACATATCTGAGGGAATACAGAACAGGAGCAGGTTCTTCGATGATGACAAGAAGATGGTCTATTAGTAAAAGATGGGAAGAAGAAGAAGAGTGTAGGATATAATTCACAGACAAGCAAAACGATGGTGGTTGAGGTTCAGTGTACATAATTTGTGAAATATCAGCTAGGTAGAGTGAATCATATGGAAGGAGAACTAGGAGGAACAGATTGAGAGGACAGTCACTGCAATAAACAGAATGACAGGGTGCATCCTTAGGACTCCAGAAGCAGAAAATAAATGATTCCATTTTACCAAGCACAGTCAGACCACATCTGGAGTGCTGCACGTATGTCTGGAGGCATTGCAGGCAGATCTACCTCAGGATCCTGGAAGGAGTTCAGACAAAACCCTCAAAAAGACTGTAACTCTCCTGTGTAGCAACTTCAAAGCAGAAGGAATAATAAATATGGGTGAATGCGTTTTTTCTTGGAAATATAATTAGATCAACCTGAAGAAAGAAAGGAATGAAGAGGGGTAATAGGCTTCACATTGTAGGGAAGAACTGTTTCATGAATCTTTAAAAGAACTGTGAGAGTGCCTACAGAATTACTTACTTGAACTATTTATAAAGAAGAAATCCACAGAAAGTCTCATGCATCTGCATTTTCATGTACACACAAAGATTGGAATTCACATATAGACTGTATAATATTGGAGGTCCTTTTGTGGAGCTGTAAGCAACCTGCAGAATGTTTCCAATTCATATACCATAGCTGCTTTGCCATGTAACAACATGCAAATGAAAGTATAAATAGAAGTAAATGAAACAATACAGTGAAATGAGTTCATAATGATATGCAAATAAACCAAATAAAAAGTCTTAATTCATAGACGTCAGTGCAATGGTCATACAGCTTGCTCATACACAGTCATACAAGGCAGCAGCTAGCAGACATGCTTGGAGTTTCAGCTGTTTGTATTGGGCATCATTATCTTGCCCTAGCCATAACTTATGTCTCATAAATATTAACAAAAGTGCTTGATGTATCATAACCTTACTGATGACCACAGAGTGACGTGGACTGGAGTACCTTTCACCCACATGCTAAATCTCATGAAATGCATGATTATTCTATACCTGTTGATACCAAGATATGTGTGGCTTTTACCATACATCTACAAGAACCTTTCAGTAATCATGTGAGGATACACTGGGTAGCTCCTCAACATTATACTGAAAAAAAATCAGAGAGCACAATTTTTTTCTCAGAACTGAAGAGGAAAAAGACAGTATTATGCTTATCTTTTACAGTACCACTCACTTGCCTGAGGTGCTGAATGCCACAGACTGCACATGTATAGCTTTAAAGGCTCCCACTGACCAACAGATATGGATATACATCAACAGGTAAAGTTACCATTGCAACCATCAGCTGTCAAGTAGCATGTGATGCACAGGGGTAATTTACAATCTGTGTGTATAGCATCCTAGTAGTTCTTGTGATTCTCACATTTGGCATGCATCAGACCTGTATGCTCATTTCCAGTGTTGGGGTATGCCACAGGGTCATCTTGATGGTAAGTGCTAGCATGTTGTGTAGAATAAATGCTGACACATACAGGTTATACACATGCAGGCAATGGTCCCCATAAAAAAAAATGTGTTGTGTTTTGTTTTGCGGGTGATACTAGTTGCTCCACTTGAAACGTCTGTGATAACCACTCTGATAAGTAGTTGCCAATATGACTTCCAGCATGGCTCATCCGCATACATGGAACATCATAGAGCATATAACTAGGCTACTGATGACTACTGGCTCACTTAAGGTAGCCAAATTCCTCCTGGCCAAATGCCTCCTGATCTAATCAGTGATGTGCATGAATGGATGAATGAGATTCTCCTACCTACTATACAGCAAAACCACAGAAAGGGAACAAGAATCAGCAGAGAAAGAAGAACCTGATAAGTTGACTGGCAACACAGTTTTCTTTGCCTGGAAACATCTGGCATTTCCCTTCCTTGTGTGTCCCATACATCCAGCAAGATGTGTGTGATTTATACCATGCTTCACAAAATGACATTACAGAAGCAGGATTGACATGTCAGATATTGCTTTGCATTGCACCACCCAGATGCAGCAGGTGAAACTGATAATGTTCATCATCAGCAGGATGAGGTACAGTCAGAGGACCTAGTCAGTAACTTGTGGAATACAAGGGCGTATGGGCAAGCCAGCAACATCAGTTTCACAATTTGTCCTATCATTTGCATGCTGCAAAACAGTAAACATGATGCTTGCAGTGTTCTATCAAGATTTCTTGGTCAGCACATGATCTGGTTACACTGCAGTTCTGATAAGAGCTCTACACCATAGAAAATGTATAGTTATGTGGGTCACAGGGTTTATGGGGACAGTAAGACATGCTTGTCAACACAAAATACAAGAGGAAACAAACTAGATGGAGTGGGCAAAGGTCAGCATATGAACAAGGGACAAAGAACAATAACACAAGACTGACAAAAGGAAATGGGTGCTAATCATGTCAATCAGGCAGAATACCAGGGATAGGACCAATGGAAGGGTAGACTATCAGTAATCATGTCATCCTCTGCATGACCATCTTCTGGTATTGTTCGCTGCTGAGAGGGGTTGACATCAATGGCTCTTGTGGGATATAGTGCATTGCTCATGAAGGCTTTTGGCAGGGATGATTTGCAATTACATGACCAGGACCTGAATGATGTTCACTGGAGAGGGGAGTCAGTCTTTGAGCTAAGTCACCATTGCAGCCCATGCTGAATCATGGCAGGATTTCTGCTGTTCACCTTTATGCCTATAACTGCAACCAACCACACACAGACAGCACTGAAGTCTAGCAGACATGAAGGCACTTACAATGTTATGAAGGCTGGTGCTCATTCAGCATTGTATGCCTCCACAGCCCTTGCCATAAACATCATTTCGCAATGTCTGGTTTCCATGTCCTCTCATAACTGGCAGCATCACCAATATCACATAAAACCCTTCTAGATAGATTAAAAGCTGTGATACAGTAGAACATCAATCACCTTCTCTCTCAAAGGTAGCATGGCTTTTGGTCTGGTTGCAGTTAATCCACAGATATCTGGTCACTCAGCAACAATATTCTTCCTGGAATGTACAAAGGCCTAATTACTGTAGCAATTTTTATTGATCTCACCAGATCTTTGATCTTGCTGATCACTCAAGTCTCCTGGGCCACCTCATAGGTTCATAGGATGATACGTGGCTACTGGCCCGGAGGTCCTTATAAGTCTAGCCAAGAATTTCATTCATATTCCCACAAAGTCAGCACCTGCACCTGTTTTCCCTGTCCAGCAGGAACACAGGTAGGATGCCACAGGTATATTTTCTGTTTCCCATCCAGTAGACCAGGTTCCTCTTAAAGAGGGCTAGTGAGGTACTCTGCTTGACATGGAGAGGAAGTTTATTCCACAGATGGGGGACTTGTTTGGACACAAATCTATCCCACCAACAAGTTCTATTAATGTCACAGACCAGGTTGAGACCTAGCGTGCGGGTTTCTTGAGTGGAGTTTGACTTATGGATATGCAGCAACTCCAACAAGGCTGAGTTAGAGACCTCACTGAAGAAGGCCGCGAACCACAGAGAAGTACCAAAAAGGCAAAAGGAACTGGTATGGAAACAGCACCAACAGGCGTATGTGATAATCT
The DNA here is from genome assembly GCF_019279795.1 of Protopterus annectens. NCBI lineage: Eukaryota > Metazoa > Chordata > Ceratodontiformes > Protopteridae > Protopterus > Protopterus annectens. The sequence goes on along the minus strand of NC_056731.1, from coordinate 591,586,967 downwards.
AATTTTAGTGGAATAAAAACTTTAAGTGCTTTCGTCCACTTATACCATCAGACTTCATCAGAATGGGGCGTTCTCCCAGTCTTGTTAAATAACTAAGTTGATGTTAAGAAACAAACAACCATCAAGGAGCACATTAAAACAAAAAGAATAGTTCTAATTTGTTGAAGAAATCTAGCTATCAAACAAAACAGTTAAAAGTTAAGCACTTTCATCCTTATAGATAAGACTTCATCAGATACATTTCTTGAACAAATTAAAACTATTCTTTTTGTTTTAATATGCTCCTTGATGGTCATTTGTTTTTTAACATTGAGTCATTTACCAAGACTGGGAGAACAGTACATTCTGATGAAGTCTGACGGTATAAATGGACGAAAGCACTTAATCTAATTTTTGTGGAATAAAAACTTTTTTTATCCTTTTACACCCGTTTGGTGCTGTTTTCATACCAGTTCCTTTTCCCTTTTTGGTACCACCTCACTGAAAAAGATATTAGTGATGACATACTGCCTTGGTTCAAAAACTACTTCTCTAACCGCCACTTCTCAGTTAATTTCAGTTCATCAACTTCTACAACAGTCGCTCTGCAGAAAGATGTCTGTCTGGGATCTATAATGTCACCTTTCCTCTTTTCTATGTACATTAACAGACCTTCTTTTGAATCACTACATCTTCCTCTCCTACTTTGTGCTGATGATATGGTCCTATTCTGTTCCAACCATTTTGCTCTTCAGTTGAAATCAAATCAGGCTGATTTTCATGCCCTTATTTAATGGGTCAATGATAAACAATTACTATTAAACTCCTCTAAAACAAACAAAAAAAAGAAGTTATGTATTTACCATAACGTTCCCTGTGAGTTGTTCATCTCGCCTTCATTCTTACAAATGGTTCGGAGCCAATCCCTCGGCTCCAAGTCGGCCGCTTTCACAAGCTCGAGGTTTGCTAGTAGCTTGAGGCCAAGTCCCTATCCCATGATGCTCTATGTCTCACCTCAGATCTAGTTTACTGATCCCAACATATACAATTGAAGAAAAACATGAGCATTACTCCAGCCGGAGTAAGATATCCTATGCAAAGACCCACCAGACCCCAAATCTCTAACTCATTCTTCGAGAAGCCTGGAGGGGGTAGGCGGGAGGGAATGTAAGAATGAAGGCAAGATGAACAACTCACATGGAATGTAAGTACATAACTTCTTTATGTGAAGTTATTCAATCTTGCCATTCATTCTTACAAATAGGTAGCATCCCAAGCACCATTCATCCTGGGTGGCTCACAGGAGTATATTCCTGAGGACAGTGGAACCAAAGGAAGCCCTGTCCCTCGAGGCCTTATCTACTTTGTAATGCATAGTGAAGGTATGTGGCTTTGACCAAGTGGCAGCTGCACATATCGTGTCTAATGGCAGTCTAGCCATATAAGCTGAAGAAGTAGAAACAGCCCTTGTGGAATGCGCCTTCACATTATGTTCTAATGGTTGATTCATGGAAGAATATGTGAATTTTATACAATCAATCAACCATTTGGAAAGAGTGACTTTTGACACTGGTAGCCTTTTCTTAGTATCAGAATGAGAGACAAAGAGTTGCTCTGATTTTCTAAATTCTTTGGTTCTATCCAAATAAATTCTGAGTTACCTGTGAACATCAAGTTTATGCAACATATACTCCAACTTGTTGGAATGGTTACTGAAGAAAGTTGGGAGTTCAATAGTTTGATTTAGTTTAGCCTCCAAACCTACCTTTGGAAGGAAGGAAGGGTTAGTCGGGGCGACACTCTGTCAGGGTGAAAAATCAAGTACGGAGGTTTAATCGATAAGGCCTGAAGTTCGGACACCTTATGTGCTGATGTAATGGCCACCAAGAAAATGGTTTTCCAAGACAGGAATTTTAGTTGGCAGGAAGATGCAGGCTCAAATGGAGGAAGAATAATCCTAGACAGAACAAAATTTAGGTTCCAGAGAGTGAAAGGTTGACTAACTGGTGGTCTGAGATGTATGGTTCCTTTTAAGAAGGCTCTGCATAAGCCAATTGAACACGTATGGTAGCTGCCGCAACACTTTCATTAAAAAACTTAGTCAAGAACTCTAATTTGCTAGTAATTGGGGTGACGTATGGGTCAATATAAATTTGAGAAGCCCAGAAAGCAAACTGCTTCCACTTGCTGGCATATAACATTCTGGATGAAGCTTTATGTGAGGATAGAAAGATATGCTGCACCTCCGAGGAAAGATTGTGGGACCTGGCTATGTTGGAAATCAGATCAGCCAAGCTGTCATTTGAGGGAGTGAAGTGAAGGATGAAGAGCCCCTGAAGAATGTGTCAGCAGGTCTGGAACTGGGTCCAGAATCCAAGGTTCCTCTAGTTGGTAGAGTAGAAGGAAGGGGAACCAAATCTGTCGAGGCCAATAAGAGGCAATCAGATTTACAGTCCTCCCCAAGGCTTTGGCTTTCTGCAGAAATTTTGGAACCAAAGGAATGGGTAGAAATGCATATAGGAGTCCCAGGGGCCAAACGTGTATGAGAGAGTCCCTTGGGTTTTCCCCTGGTGGGGGATTTGGGGCAAAGTAGCTTCTGCATTTGGCATTCATGGGGGATGCAAACAGGTCGCAGCAAGGCTAGGCCTATCTGCAAAAAATCATTTCTGCTACATCGTCTTTGAGGGACCACTCCTGCGGTATCAGAATGGCTCTGCTTAGTTTGTCCGTGATCACGCTGGATTTCCCTGGGATGTGCATCACTATCAGAAAGCGCCCGGTGGACACAGCCCACTGCCAGAGTCTTAAGGCCTCTCAACACAGGGGATAAGACTTGGTTCCCCCTTGCTTGTTGATATACCAGACTACTGACATGTTGTCAGTCTGAATCACAATCGTTCCCAGAGGAAGAGAGTCTTGGAAGTACTGCAATGCCAAAAGTACTGCTCTCATCTCCAGGACACTGATGTGCAATTTTGACTCTGTCTCTGACCAGGTGCCTTGGGCTGTTCTTCCATGAAAAAGCCCCCCCCCATCCTATCAGAGAAGCATCCATGGTCACCGTGGCTGATGGCGGAGGAAGAACAACTGGGCGACCTACTGTTACATGGTGGCTGGTCCCCCGCCATTAAAGATCCTTTTTGCATGAATCCATAATGATTATCAAGAATGACATCAGAAGTTGTTGGTAAGACCACTGGGCGAAAAGTAACCATTGAAGTATTCTCATGTGCATGCGCCCTAGAGGAACTGCTATGAGAGTTGCTGCCATAGTACCTAGTAGTTTTAAACTTGAGAGGCTGGTACTTTTTTGTGTGTCAGAATGTCTGATGCTTGTTGCCGAAGTGTGACTATTCTTTCCAGTAGCAGTGTTACCATGGTGGTCGTGGTGGTGTCTAAATCTGCTCCAATAAAGGAAATACTCTGCGATGGTGACAATGCAGACTTGTCGAAATTTATAGTAATTCCTAACTGGGAACACAGATTTAGAGTGAGGTCCCTAGATTGAACTAGTTGATGCCTGGTGGTGGCGGTGAGAAGCCAGTCAGCCAGGTACGGAAACACTTAGAATCCTAGATGCCTCAAGTGAGCCGTAACCACTGCTATGCATTTGGTGAACACTCTTTGGGCTGTTGTGAGACCAAAGGGCAGTGCTTGGAACTGATAATGACTGGCTCCCAGCTGGAAATGCAGGTGATCTCTGGATGGTCTGGCCATTTTGATATGATAGTACACATCCAATCGCCTGTTCCTAGAAAAGAAAGAATCCCTCAGAGCCACATGTTCCAGGGATCTAAACCTTGTCATCACAATAAACAAAACATGCTGGAGGGATAGGTTCCTGACCCAGAGACTAGCCAGACTCTGGAATAGATTGCCCATACATGTCAAGCAGAGTGCCTCTTTGGCCCTCTTCAAAAGGAACCTTGACGATTGGATGAGAGAAAGGAAATTCACCCCAGGGATCACATCAGTTGTCCTGCTAGACAGGGGTCCAGGGAAGTAAATAGTGTGGGAAGAAATAGCCAGGGAATTGTTATGGCTAGGCTTGTATAGGCCCTAGGGCTGATAGCCTAGTACCAACCTATGAATGACTGAAGCATGATTATCCAGAACTTCTCTTTCCTTACAAAAGTGTTGAGTTTGCTGAGGTCCAAGATAGGCCTCCAGTCCCATTTTCTTTGGAACTAAAAAGAATCTTGAGTAGGTTCCGGATCCTATCTGGTCTGCTGGGACTGACTGGATGACTCTTTTTGTCTAGCAACCTTTGAATCTCTATGGTTGCTTGATCCCTGAGACTGGGTGGAACATCTGGGATTTTCTTTCGTATGAATGGTGGTTCTGTGAAAGGAATGACATATCCTCTGGAGATAATGGTTTGTACCCAAGAATCTTTTGTAACTTTTAGCCAGGCATCTGGATACAAAGACAAGCGACCCCCAGTTGCTTTCAGATAGGACAGTCGGGCCTCCTTTCAGGAGCGCTGATAGGGCTTGCCAAAGAACTGTTCTTTGTTGCCCTGGTTTTGCGGACCCCATCTGCCACCTGGATGTCACGTGCCATTATTGCCCCCTCCTCTGCCCCTGGAGGGGGGTTCACTGCATGTCTTCTGAAAGGCTCCTTGGGACTTGCGGAACCACATTTTTCCCCCCTTTTGCCCTTTGGGGTAAGGTCTAGTAGAGGTGGAAAAATGGACTCCTATGGAAAAAAAAGAGTCTTTTCATCTTGTTCACACCTAGTGAGGGTCTCCTTGACTTTAGGCCCAAAAAGGGACGAGCTATCAAATGGGGTAGTAACAAAGGAAGACTTGAAGGCTTCCGCAAAGGAGCATAAGTGTATCCGGGAATGTCTCCAAAGAGCTATTCCTGAACCCACTGCCTGGCTCATACCATCAGTTGCATATGAGATGAGACGCATGGACGAGTTAACTATGGAGTTAAGGGTACTGAGCTGGGATGTCACCTTATCAGGAACACCGTCTGCTGCAGTACTCTGTAGAGTATCTCAAGATCTCTCTGAAGTCTGGTAAAGTGTGACAAACAGTTGAGCTATCGCATAGCAAAAGTCACTGAACTAAAAATGCATTTCCCATACCTGTCCATAATCTTGGAATCTCTATTAGGAGGATGGGCAGTAGAAGAGGTTTCAGACATCTCTTTCTTGGTGGCCGCCACCACCACCATGGCATCAACCGGCACTCCTTTAGTAAGAAACAACTTGTCCTGTGGTGATGTAATAAACTTGTTGGGCCTCCGAGTGACAGGTTCCACAGTATCAGGAGACTCCCATGCCCTTCGAGCAACCAAATCCATTAATTCATCGAAGGGTGGAGTCATCCAAGAGGTGGATTGTTGAGACCCAAAAGCCTTCAGAAGCACCGACTCATCATCAGTAGGGTTAACAGCCAGCCAGCCACCCCTCTGTCTTAGGATCTCTAGGATATCGGCAAAAGAGATATCCTCTGAGGGGGACCGTGGGGACCCTTCTGACTCCTCCAAGTCAGTGTCTGATGTGACAGACTCCTGCGGGGAGTCTAAATGCCTCCTTTTGCAAAGCTTCTTCCTGGGAACCTTATCAGCGGGAGCTTCTGGTGAGGTCTCAGTAGAACATGGGTCACCCAATGGGGCAACCTGAGGTTCTGGGTCCTGACGCTTTAAGGGGACCTGTGATGCATAGATAGAAAGCGGCATTTTCAGGGATGAGGAAGTAGGACCTGATGAAGTCTTTGAAGACAGAACTCTCCTCATGGCATCGAAGGCCCCACTGCTCCTCGGATGTGTAGAGGCAGCCAGTTCTGAAGAAGATGGCAACCTCCCTGGCACCAAAATAGTAGGCTCCAAACCAGAGGAAGGAGCCAAGCTCATCCGTGCCAGAGCTCCAAGAGGAAGAGTTGGAACCAACACATCAGTTCAACTCCCCCCCCCCCCTGGAGCCAACTGGAGTGTGTCAGCTCCCAGACTCCTCGAAAGGCACCAAAGTTGTCTGAGTCGACAGAGCCGATGGCACTGAAACAGGCCTCAGCTCCAAGGGTTCCACGATCATCAGTTCTACCACCTCTGAAGGCCCTGCTCAGCTCAGAGGAGGAGCAGACACAGTAGGCAAGGACGTCTTCAGCTCACAGACTGGTTGGGTCAGAGCAGACAGCAATTTGGCTAATGCCAGGTTCTGAAGAAGTCTCTGCACCACTCAGTCCACATCCACATTGGAGAAGCTCCTTGAAGAACGAGTTGAAGGGATCGATGAAGCCACCGATTGTAAAACTGGTGATTTCAAAACTTCAGAGACCAGCTCCAATACCGGGGACCGGTTCCAAAAAACTTGCTCAGTGCTCTGTTCTGAAGACTGTAAGCCCAGTGACCGCACCTTCTCAGCCAATTTTGGAGCAGAAGACTTCAGCTTCGAAGAAGATTTCAAAGACTTGAAAGTCTGGTCAGCCTTAACAAGAGATTCCTGAAATTCAGGTTTCAACAAACCTCTATCCACTAGCTTTCTCCTGCGTTCTAACAAGACCTTGCTGCTGAAAGAATGACAAATAGAACATTACTCCTGTAGATGGACTGCCCCCAAACAGTATACACAACTAACATGTAAATCTGTAATGGACATTTTTTTGTCTGCACTTAGGGCATTTCTTGAACCCTGACTTTTGTCTCTCCGTTTCCCTTTGATCAGCCATAGTATAAGGAAAATAACTATGTGTCTAAATATATATATAACTGCGTAGACAAACCAGCACACTGACTAGGCTAACACCACTCTCTGAGATAGACAGCAAAATACTTAAACAGCTATACTGTCTAGACAAACACACACTAGCTAGGATAAACAGTAAAGATTCAAAGCTACAAAGAACAATATTCTCACTAAAAGGATTACAGTTATAAGAGTTAAGAACACTCTAAAACGGGTGAGGGACTAACTAAAACATGACCAATGAAAGGCCTAAAAGCAGCCGCTCTATAAACGAAGATATTTCATCAGAAATAACTAAGAAAAGTGACTAAATACTAGTCTATCATAAACTAAGACAAAAAACACACTTTCTGAAAAAAATCCTATAGAAATATATATAATAAATTTGAAATATTGGCCCGAGTTCCACTCTTGACCTCTGATCTGTTGCACTGGCAAACTAGATCTGGAGTGAGGCAGAGAGCATCATGGGATAGGGACTTGGCCTTGAGCTACTAGAAAACCTCAAGCTTGTGAAAGCGGCCAACTCGGAGCTGAGGGATCAGCTCTGAACCATTTGTAAGAATGAATGGCAAGATTGAACAACTTTACATCAATGCTTTTGGCACTAGGCAAAACACTGATTCTATCCTCAGGTCTCTAAAGATCCTTGATCTTCTTAACACTATTGAAAATGTGAGTTCATTCAAATATCTAGTGGTTTGGTTGAACACATTCTTAAATTTCAAACTTCACCGGGGCTACACGCACAAAAAATCAACTCTCTACTATTCTGGGCTAATAAGAACCCCCCTTCTCTATCCAGACACTGTAGAAATGCCAAAGGTGTCTTTCTGGCTCAGCTATAGTTTTGCCTCCCACTAATTGCTGCAGCTTCTAAAAGAAATATACCCACCATTCAGTCTATTTCAAATGCCATTTGCAGATTCATCACTCTCTCCCTAAGAAATGAATACCACTACAAAACCACTGAAAAAATTAACTGGCTAGAATTCCTCCCTTTTTTTTAAAGATAATTTTTCTTATACCATTTTTCATTCACAAATAAAAACACATTTCCAGACTCTAGGAAAATGCAATCGCTGTCTCCCTGGTCATATAACTTATCCTCTTAATTCCCTTCTTCTGTCTACATCTCTTGCTCAGGCTATGTTTTTGACTGCAATTCTTTCAGCATGCCAACTCTTATGCCACTCTATATATAACCCACGTATATACTGTGTTTTTTTTTTTCATTTACTGTATATATAATGTTAGTTATCCATTGCATTTATACCCTCAAACCATCTATGATATTCACTTCGTATCTCTCTCTTTCCTATTTATGCACCATGTGACACCTTTTCTGGGCTCATTGTTTCTGTAGCAGTTATGGGTTTTATGGGCCCTGGTTGCTAACCCAAGACCCAAGCCTCCTTGGAGGGCATACCACACACATATGCATGCACACACTCACATCTAGGGCCAATTTAGCGTGTCCAATCTACCTACTACATGTCTTTGGAATGCGCGAGGAACCTGGAGCACTCTGAGGAAACCCAGGTGAACGCAGGGAGAACATGCAGACTCCCACTTTGTATATAGTATATGTATATATTGCATTTTGTCATTGTCTCTGTATATAATGCCACGTATCTATTGTGTTTTCTCCAGGCTGAGACTAAAATGAGTCCAATGGGATCAGTGCTCAACCCCGGTTAACAAAGTGAAAAAATGAAATAAAATAATTGTCCCCAGATCATACTTCACTTCCAGTGCAACTCACAAATCTGAGGCAACTGTGATATTTGAGGGTGATGTGTACCTCTCTGTTGTTGGCCTGTGGTGGGTATGCCCACAGAGAAGCACTGCGGTTGATGTTATGGGCACAGCTACAGCACTTCTGAGGCTTTCGGCTACAGGAGGTTCCTCCGGCACAGGTCATGTTGTTCACCTAAGCAGTACATCCACAGACTAACAGGCTCACACATGACACTTTTTTCCTAGATCTTGATAGTCTTCTTGTAATGATTTGACTAAATGCACTCTAGTCAGAATTTATATTCTTTATGTTCTTTTCTGAGAAGGCTCGTGATTCTAAGCCGTACCAGTGACATAACTAGAGAAAACCCTAAAGTATAGCCCACATGACCAAAGTTTGGCTAGCAGCTCAGATACTGGATGGAGCTGGTAGGGAGGATGGGTGGTATACCCATCCTTTGGGAAAGGGGTGCAGCTGTTTGTAGTCTGTAAAAACTGCTTGAAGTAAGGGGTGGGTTATGTCAAGGAAGTCGTACTCCAATAGGCAGCTATTAGGCTACAATGAGCAATTAGCCTACTACACACTTATGAACCTACAGGTGCACCCCTGCACTACCTTAGTAATGGGTGCTCACTCAGACCTTAATGTTGCCTCTTCTCCCAACTCTAACCTTACACATTAACTTCATTAAAACCTTCCTCTAACAAGACAGTTTCAGACACACAAACAGCACTAAATCTACCACGCTAATCAAACCCTTACCCTAAAATACACAAACTTGCACACAAAAACAAATCGTCCATCCTTCATTCATCCCTGACCCTAACAATCACTGACATACTTACACACACACACACACACACACACACACACACACACACACACACACACACACACACACACACACGATCTCACTCCCCCAAACTCATTATCTGTATCAACATTCAATGCCACTGACATATCCACTGTTCGGCCATCCACACTATTGACATTAAATCACACCCCTGTATTTGTTGAACAAACGTACATTCAGTCAAATGCAGAGAAACCATACATATCTATATCTATACATTATATATATATATATATATATATATATATATATATATATATATGTATATATATATATATATATATATATATATTTATACATACACACACATATACATATATATATATATATATATATATATATATATATATGTGTGTGTGTGTATACGAGAGAGATAAAGATAAATATATTTCTACATATATCTATGGGTCCACTTCTGAATCTCGAAATACTTAACTATCGAATTTCAGCATCTCAACACCAGAATGCCAAAAGTGTAGTTGTCCGAAACTGCATTCTGTCAAATCTGAGTTTCCCAAATATGTAGTAGGTGTTGTGTGGTCTGTTTTACGTAGTGTGCTGTCCCTTTAATGGTTCATGGTTTCCTGGTTGTGAGCATGGTGGCCGATGTGTGTTTATTTACATAGATTCAGGTAGGTTTGTATTTTCTAAGGGTTTTGGCTAGAACTGTGGTTTAATTTACTTTCTGGGTATGTTTTAGGAGTTGGTTAGGGTAGGTCGGTGAGTGTATGCCCAAGTGTTGAAAGTGATGATTTTGTACATTTGTAGTGTCTGTGTGTGTGTGTGTGTGTGTGTGTGTGTGTGTGTGTGTGTGTGTACATATATACACATATCTAGTAACCAATATAAGATGTAACCATTTGAAACATATTACTCAGTTTCCTATGGCAGATAGAAACCCATCCATTTTATGAATTAAAGAGTACAAATTAAAACATCTTAATGTTAAAACACTTCCAGTTGAACAACACTCATTTATAACTCTGGCGTATTATTGGCTGATAACCTTAGCTGCCATTTAAGTTCTTGTACTTCAAGTTTCTTTTTCCACAGCCTTTTCCAAATATCAAACTTTACATGTTCCTGCACTGAAAAGTTTAAAAAAGTGATTCTGATAATTATTACTATGTTTATAAAGGACATGGTAAACGTTAGCTTTTTTCACATCATACATGTGTTCATAAATTCTTTATTAAGGATTCTTTCCACTTTTCCAGTGCAGAACCCGGAGCACATTTGGCATTAGGCTACATACTCAACACTTTAAAATTAGAAATGCAGTATGTTTTACTTTCAATAACTCCCTGATCAGCCAGTAAAACACTAGACCCCACCAAAATATACCTACATTGGCTGCATTGACACTTAAAATGTCACTACCTTACTCCTTGCAGAATTAATCGGCACATTCTAGTTCTCCTAATAAATTCTTAAGGCTCCTATATTTTCTAAGTAAAATTGTTAGTTTACTATGCAGAATTTTAAACGGAGTCCACTAGCCCAATACATACTCCAATTATTACACATTTCTTACAGCTCCTGCATCTAAATTATAAGTCATTGCCATTGCATTTTGAAAGCTGGTGTTAACCCTACTTCTGTTATTTTCAATAACAGAATACTGTCCTTCCAAAAGAGGAGTTAAGGTCCCCCCTTTTCTTTTACACCAAACCTCACCTCAGATGTTATACACCAAATCTTTTGGATATCTCCTCCTAAATAACATCTGACATAATTTCTATTTGGAATGTATTTTCATCCATATTAATCTTCTGCAGATGATCTCTGAAGAAAATAGCTCCTACAGTGAAATACATAAATTTAAAAACATAATAACCAAAAGAAAACCGAAGCACACAGGAACACAGTAACCACAGCTCCATGAAGTGAATAAGGCAGAAAATTTAATCTTATTTTAACATCACCGGAGAGAATAAAAAAACAGACACCAGTGAATTACCACTATCCCAGGGGGGGGGGGGCAATAGAAAGGAAGGAGGTATTAAGTTTAAATGTTCAGAATTGTAGCATGGCACAGGACATGCTTGGAGATGGACACATTATAGTGGAAGGTTATAGACATATCTATCAGAATTTCAGCATATTTAATTATAGTAATTTGGATATCAACCATGTATACTTTAGCTTGTTTAGCAAAGGACTTAAATTTGTACCAAGTACTGTGAGTAATATTTCCAATGTCTTAATAAACTTGAAATTATTTTTGAGGAAAAAGAACTTATAACTTATTATACAAAATAACCGACCTAATGGCCACTTAATTAAGAAAAAGAGCACGTATAATCCACCCTTCCACCCCTAGCTGAAGAATTTTGAGACCCAGGTTGAACTGGAGCTTAGATATAGTCTAAGCAATCCAAGCAGGCATTACAACCTGAGTAAAGAGTAAAATGATTTATTGAATTCCTGGAGGAAGCATGAGAATGTCAGGGTTATGAAGCCTGACAAGGTGGGAGGGGTGGGCATTATGGATAGTATTATGTACTCAGCTAAAATGTTGGACATGTTAAATGATATGGACACATATACTAGAGTGTCCTGCAATGAAATTACTGTGGCACATAGGAAGACTGATTTTTTGATAAAATAAATGGTTAAGGATGACATGATTAGTCAAGAAGTATATCAATATTTAGTATTGGACAAACCCAAAGTTCCTTCAATTTTTGGTATTCCCAAGGTCCATAAGGATGTGGACAACCCACCTCTCAGACCAATTGGGGCAGCTACAGGATCCAAAACCTATCCATTAGGTTGGGAGGATGGCCTAATGGTTAAGGTGTTTGCCTTACAAACACAAGGTGCAGGGTTTGAGTCTCACAAGGGATAATTGGCTAGGCTTAAAATGGCTCACAAGAGCAGTTAGCTTAGTACTAACCTATGAACCTATTAACAAAATATTTGGATTTAAGGCTAAAAATGGTTTGGTCTAAGAAGGTGGGTATCCTTAAGGACTCTTGGGATTTTTTGAGAAGTGTTGGCGGAAATTTATATCACAATGATGTAATATTTGTCACATTGGACATTCGGGATTTGTTTAATGTTATACCCCATAATGTGGGACTAGAGTGGTTTGAGGAAGCACTCAGAATAAAGGGTAGTATAGATAATGATACCACAATGGTCCTAGTAGAACTTATGGATATAGTGCTTAGACAATTTCCTGTTTTTTGAAGGCGAGTTCTTCAAGCAGATAAGTGGGGTAGCTATGGGGGCCAGTTGTGCCCTCATGTACGTTAACCTAGTTTTGTTCACATGGGAAGACAAATATTTATTTAATTCTGAATACTCACAGTATTGAAGCTATTATAGTCAGTACCTAGATGATATCTGCATCTTTTGGATTGGACCTGAAGTGATACTATTTATTGAGTATGTGAACAACACTACAGCATTTTAAAAGTTCACTCACATTATTTCCCATGAGAAAATACAGTATTTAGATGTGGTTTTAGAATAGGTTCCAGAGGAAAATGTTTTTAAATCAAACATTTATAGGAAAGAAACATTCTCAAACTCCTATTTGTTTTTCACTAGTGCCCACCCTTTTAGCCAAAAGAGGGGAATTATAAAAGGGCAATTTATCCAAACTCTGGATCCCACCCAGTTCAGGTTTGTGAAAGCAGATCATGCCTCCTGAACCTGATCGACTTTTCTGAGGCAGTCATCAAAGCCGTGGATGAGGGTAAGATGGTTCACACAGCCTATATTCACCTCGCCAAGGCTTTCAACACCATCCCCCATTCTGGAATTATAGCTAAACTCACTAAACTAGATATAAATCCCTACGTCACAAGATGGGTTGCTAACTGGCTCACTGACAGAACCCACACTGTAAAAGTTGCAGACTCCAAATCTGACCTCAAAGCAGTGACAAGTGGAGTACCACAGGGTTCCATCCTGGGACCCCTCCTGTTTGGTATCTACTTCTCTGAATTACAGGCTAACACAGAAGGCCTCTGGCTAATGAAGTTCACGGATGACTGCAAACTAGGAGCCATAGTCAAGTCCCCAAATGATGTGGACATCCTACAGAAGGGCCTCACTGAGACAGATGCCTGGTGTCAGAGCCATGGTCTCAAGCTCAGTGCCAAAAAGTGCAGTGTCATCCCCTTTGGTAAAAACTCTGTACCCATGAACTACCACATAGGCAGCAATCTACTTAACACAGAATGCGTGATAAGAGACCTTGGTACCCAGGTGGACAGTAGTCTCTCCTCTGATAGTCACATTGCCACAGTAGTCAGGAAGTCCTTCTATGTGGTACACCTCATCATAAAAGGGTTCTCATCCAGGAAAGAAAGAGGTCATTGTTCCCCTCTACTCGTCAATCATTAGACGCATTATAGCGTACAACGCCCCTTTTGGAATGTACCTCACAAGACATCTGCAGCAGCTGGAAAGGCCACAGAAGTACCTTACAAAGTGGATTATTGGCCTCAAACAAATGCTCTACATTGACCGCCTCAAAAAACTCCAGCTTTACTCCGTAGCATATTGCCTACTCCGAGGTGATCTCTGCCTAACATATAAAGATATGTGTAATACAGAGCTGTTGGACATGCTACACCTAAAGAAATCCCAATCCCTCCGAGCTACACGCTGTAGGGACCTAAACCTTGTCACCACAATAAACAGGACATGCTGGAGGGATAGATTCCTGTCCCAGAGACTTCCTATACTCTGGAACAAGCTACACATCTATGTCAAGCAAAGTTCTTCATTAGCACTCTTCAAGAAAAATCTTGATGAGTGGATGGGAAATAGGAAATACACCCCGGGTATCACTTCTGTCTCTCTGCTGGACAGTGGCACAGGAAAATAACTTTCTTGGGTGGCGTAAGCTATGGAACCTTGCTGGCTAGGCTTACATAGGCCCTTGGGCTGATAGCCTAGTACCTACCTATGAACCTATGAGTTGCAGAATGACTTCTTTAGATGATGATTATACTGTTGAAAGTAAAAAACTGAGGAAGATGTTTTTTTAGAAAGGAAATACCCTTTGGGTTTAGTGGAAGAAATTGAGAATGAAATTAAGGAGGAGAGGAGAGGTAGATTTAGTCCTATTTTAGGGGTTCCAGAGTTGGTAGTGGTTCAGGAAGTTAATAATGTGTCTACTGAAACTAATTGGAACAGTAATTTTGTCTTACATTTTAGTAGTAATGTTCATTATATTAGAGACATTGTTTCCAAGAATTGGGAGAGGTTTGGTAATTATTCAGACTTGGAGCAACTATTTAAGGTCTCCCTGAAATTCACTTATAGGAAGGGTAAGAATATTAAAGAAATGTTAGAAAATCATAAAATAAAACAGGGCAGGCAAAGGAAGGGCACATACAAGTGTAGTTCTTGTACACAATGTCCTTATGTACTTCAGGGAAACAATGTGAGTTTAAAAGATAGGAGTGAGAACATTGAGACTAACACACACTGTAATTGCGATACTATTGGAGTCGTATATATTGCTATTTGTAAATTATGTGGGTATTTCTATATAGGTAAGACAAATAGGAAATTTAAGAGTAGAGGGGAATATATGAATACCTTAATGACATCAAGAAACAGGATATTAACAGCCCTTTATAAACATAGTATTTATTGCACTGAAGCAGTTTTTGTTTTTTTATTATTGAAAAAGTGGAAGTGGATCCTGGGGGGGGGGGTCCTTGAGAGACAACTATAGAGTTTAGGGAGCTATTTTGGCAACTTAAATTAGAAGCCAATAGGCTACAAGGACTCAATGATCATGTCTCATTGGCCCCTGTCCTTAAACTCAGGTCTGCCAAACTTTAACTGGGTCCTTTTTAAAACATGTTTGTATCTGCCAAGACAAGATTTGGTTAAAATTGTGTAATTGTATTGTGCTTACATAACCAGGAGATGGCAATATTGTTTAGTTTTGTATATCATATCCACTACATTTGTAGTATTTTATGTTTTATTTTCATTTTTTATTGAATGCATAACAGAATGTTTAAATAGTTTTGCACACTAGTGTGTTTTTAATGGGGTGGAAAAAGCATTCCTTTTTGACATTTTCTATCTAATTTTTAACACTAACATTTACTGTTAAAGTTTGCTTGTAACTTGAATTTCAGACAATTATGGTTGCTTAGTTACTTATTAGTTAATTTATAATAAAGGGTTTTAAGTGATTAAATGTTTTATGAAGAAGTATTTACTGTGGGAACTTGGTTTTTATTGTATTTCTGATGAAGTCCTGTATGTAGGTGGACGAAAACACGGTTGTTCTGTTTGTGGCATTAAAATAAGATTAAATTTGCTGCCTTACTCACTTCGTGGAGTTGTTACTGTGTTCCTGTGTGCTTTGGTGTTCTTTTGGTTATTGTGCCTTTCAAAGCATTATTTCCTCCTTGTTTTGAGGTTTGAATTTTAAAAACATGCTATATGAGAGAGGTTTTCCAGTAGGACTGGTTGAAAAGGAAATTTTATGCAAGTAAAAGGGGATTTTCATTCAAACGTATTTTAAGAGTTTTTTTTTTTTAACAAAAAGTTAATGTGGACGTTAATACAAAATACAATAGGGCAATGGTTTTACCATTTAACCACCTAAGAGGAAAAATTAAAGATATAATGATTAAAAATTGGAAATTACAGATCAGTTCTCATGCTGGGTTAAGAAAAAAGTTGGATAGTGGTATTAATTTTATTTTTAAGATGTTAAGGAATTTAAAAAAATATTTTAGACACAGGTAACAATTTTAAGAAAGGCTAATTTATAGTGGGTAACCGTGGGTCAGGCCCCTACCTCCCATTCATTAATACAGTCGATAAGGTGAAAAATAGACAACTATCCAAAAAAAGAGCAATTTTAATTGTAATACCTCTGGAGTGGTTTATTTGGCTACATGTTAATTGTGCCAGGTGTTTTATGTTGACAAAACTGCAAAACCTTTGAAAAGGCATATTTATTAACATTTATACATTATACATAAGAGAGCCAACATCGCATTATATAAACATTCTGTACTATGTCCTAATTTTGATTTTTTGGGGGGAAAAAAGTACCACTCCCATTGAAAAGAGGTGACTGACCACTTACCCTTGAAAGTAGAGAACTGCAATGGCAGCTATTATTGGAGACAACCTTGTTCCTCCCATTGAACAAAACTAAACCTATTAACAGTATTCTTAAATTAAAAGCTGTGACATTATAATAATGCAATTTAATGAACATGGTACAGTGTCTTAACATTTTTATTAATATAGATTTAATTATATACATTTTTATTTTATTGTGTATTTATGCATTTATGGTGCTATATATTTGTGATTAATTGATGTAGGATAATTTTTATTGGTGGGTTTTGGAATCATGTGACCACATTTGATGTATTTAAACATTTAATGTATATGAGTAACTTATTCTAATGAAGTCCTACTGTGAATGAGGACAAAAGCACTTAAAATACCTTGTATTACAGCAGACAGGTATTCCTGTGCTTTAGTTAGTTAACAGGCTTGTTTGGTTAATCAGTCTAATCTCTCTGTTATTCCAAATATGATCTAACATACTATGTTCTGCCTTATTTAAATGAAACCATGTTTTAACAACCTTATTACTTAAAACAGATCTGATATCCTGTTCACAAATTTTCTCAAACAACATGACTAATGGGTGTAAAGGAGGATTAAGCACACTAGGCCTATGTGAATTAGAAAAGACCAACCTCAATTTGGTTACTAAAATACAAGGTAAAATGTAATTTCTTATTAAATAATCACAAATCAGTTACAATATCAACCAATGCAGCCCTCCTACTTGGAACAAAATTAAGTCCCATTTTCAAATAGGTTAGCATGCTGGATAGGTAACACTTCATAACTATAGCCATAAATACTAAAATCATTGCAACTATTGTTAACAAGACCGTATATTTCCTATTCCCCACCAACTCCCCAGCCTGCTCATCAAGGTATAAGGCTTTTTTAGCATTATGGCCTTCATTTCAGAACCATCCATCCCTTGTTCCCCCTTGAATCCTGATCTAATTCATAATCCTGTCTAGCAGGTGAAGGGGCCATAGTCTAAAGGGGATTCTGTGCGATTATTCTCAGAAGAGGATCCACTTTCTTGACTAAAATAACAGTCACCATTAAATTCAGAAATCTGATTAACACTATTTTTTGGATATATGTATACTTTACCAGAACTGTACACTGTTACCAGAACTATACATTGGTTCATCCCTTAGGAACTTAATTTCTTTTTTAATTTTTACATTATTACAAACATTATCAACTTTATTGTAAATGTTATAATGTTTACTGTCATATGAGAAAAAACAGAAGTGAATTGTCCAATGAATTTTGTCCACCAACCTGTCCACCTCCCTTCATTTCATCAATACTTCCATTAATTCATATACATGTTGTTCTTTATGCAAGTTTGAGCCAGGGCCACGTCCAATTGGATATTCTACATAGTTCTGATGATTATTTTTGTGAGTCAAAAATGCTATAAATTGTACAGAGGTGTATTAAATTTTTTTTTTATTACTATGCAATTGGTGCAGACTATTCCATATTTTTATCATGCCCCCAAGACAGCACATAATATGGCTGGTTACTAGTTTAGGTGTGTGTGCTTGGCAACTTTTCTCGGTATCCTGGAGAGCAAAGCTAAATGAGCTCTGATTAGCCTTACAAATAATAAGGTCATCAATACCAATGGAATTCCAGATGAACTGCTTAAAATCTTGCAAAGTGATGCTGTTACAGTGCTGCTCAGACTTTGCCAGCAAATTTCAAAGACATAATGGTGGCCACTAGACTGAAAAAGCTCAAATTATAGTTCAATTTTAAGAAAGAACAATGCAAAAGAGTGCTCAATTTATTGAACAACCACCTTTGTTTTGCATGTTAGTAAGCTAATGCTCAGATACAATTGAAGAGTTGAAGAGCTTGTAAAAAGCACAAAACTGTCTTATTCAACGTCAAGAAAAAAAAATTAAATTGTCATCTAGCCCTATCATTTCTTTGCAACTAGATGGGGAATAAACCGAGGCCATGACAGATGTTTTAGTGGACTCAAAGATCTCTGTCTATGGTGATAGCAACTGTGAAATTAAAAGATGCAGGATTTTTGGAATGAAAGTTAAGGCAAAGCTAGATAAGATTTTAAACAGCAAGACATCATAGTGTCAAAAAAGATCTGTGTTTTCAAACTATGTTTTTAACAAGTAATAACAGATGGATGTGAGATTAGGGATACAAGTAATGTATGTGGAGAAAACATTTTGAACATTTTATAAGATGCAAAACAATCAAATCAGTCAATACTAAACTGTTCAATGAAAAATAGTAAACCTAAAATATTTTGGTTGCATAACACAAAGACAGCATTCCCAGGAGAAGACATTAATGCTGGGAAAGATCAAAGGCAAAAGGAGGAGGGGTTGCAGACATTATGGTGGATAGACAGCATTTCTAAAGTACTGCACATTAATTTGCATAGCATTTAAATAGCGGTTTTTGACTGACATGACTAGTGTATTGTGTACAGGCTGATTCAATTAAAGTACTAAACAATAACAACTTCCACTGCAGGGAAGGACCTAAAGTCTCTCCTTCTTCTTTCGGCTTTTCCTGGTTAGGGGTCGCCACAGCGGATCACCTGTCCACTCATGATTGGCAGTGGAGTTTTACAGTGTTGAGTTGCCAGCCCAGCACCCAACCTCCCACAGAAGGCACACACACACACATGCACTCACAACTAGGGCCAATTTAGAGTGTCCAATCCACCTACTGCATGTCTTCAGGATGTGGGAGGAAACCGGAGCACCCGGAGGAAACCCACGCGACCACAGGGAGGACATGCAGACTCCGAAGGACCTAAAGTCTACCATCTGTAAAAACATAGAAGAATGGAAGTACAGATACATGTTTTATTCTTTAAACAATCATTATCAATTATTTCATTATTAGCACAAATGTTAAAGCACTAGTCTCTCCAACAGTTATATAAATTACTAAGCACACATTAGTTCCATCATGATCATAAAAGAATAGTAAATATCCAAAAGCAGATAAAAAATTATAGCATTTACCCATGTTTCAGAATCACTCAAATATTTAGTTGGCCTAAAACAGGACAGTGGTTAAGATTATGATGCAGGACATGCTAACATATTGCATCATTCACTTCTGCACAGACATATGTTACAGCCTTTAGCATAACATGGTGTATTAGGACTAATAATGAAAGGAATAGATTTGTTGGAAAGGAATATGCATTGAAATAAGTACTAATGCATGAAGGGGGAAGAAAACAAAGCTTGGAAAATGGACCGATAACTGGAGAAGTGGCAGAAATTAAAGCAAATGTTATTACATGCAGTAAAAATGAAGGGCAGGCATGAAACTATACCATGGAACATTGAATAAGATAAGAAAGGAAATCAGATGATTCACTGATGCAGATATAATAAGGACAGATGTTAAAAGGAATTAGAAAACAAGTGGGAAATTAATCAGACTCATAAATTAACATTGCATGAGTGGGAAAAACATGGAATACATTTTCTTCATCCCAAAAGGTATCTTGGCTCCTATAACCCAAAATGTGTCACAAAATCTGACCTCTCGTATCCAGGGAATTTGATGACAATCCTCAGTCAAGTCAGTTTTAGCTAGATGCATAGCTCCACCCATTTGTACAAGGCATAAAGAAAGTATCGGATTCTGTATGACTGTCCAATTTCCTGTAGTCTACACATGTGTGCTACAATTTTTATTTTGTACCAGCCCAATCAGTGAAATCCAGGGAGTGGTGGATTCCTGGATTACCCTTTGAGCCAAAAGCCCCAGCAATTCCTCTCTCAGGATCTGCTTAACTTACCCAGGCAACTTATAAGGAGACTGCATGGTAAGCTGATGGAGTCTTGTGACCACACAAAGTTCCAGCATGTGTGTACAACCTGGTTTAGTTTTAAACTTGTTCCTGTACCCCTGTACTACTGCCTGGACATTCTGAACCTTGGTGAGTGCTGATGTGAAAGGGGTGCATCAATGTGTGTGTGTGTGTGTGTGTGTGTGTGTGTGTGTGTGTGTGTGTGTGTGTGTGTGTGTGTGTGTGTGTGTGTATGCATATGTGTATATGTATATGCAACACTAGTAAATGTTATCTAACCACTGTAATCCATTTTTTGAACACCACAGTCCATCATTTTGAGTTTAGACTGCTGTAGCTGGACCTGCAGAGGTCAGTTCTGGCATTTTACAGAATGTAGTGTACTATAGTCATAGCTGTGTTTCCATGCTGGTAGCATATATGAAAGAAAGTGTTTGGTGAAGCCCCCATTTTCTAAGGGTATGACGTAGACTCCCTCAGGTAAAGGCTATAGTAGTAATGTAGTACAGTGAATGCACTACAAAGAAAGAGACATTACTGAAAACAAACTGTATAAAAGTATGTAGGTGCTATACCTTTTATGGAAGCAGAGAATTCACATTGGGATGCATAGGTATTATGTGTTGTGACACATTAACATTGAACTATATGGCAGCTTATTGGTGTTTGTGATAGTCCTATAACAACATGTGACAGTTAATTGGGTTTGCGTCATTTCCCAGTGCTTCATTTAGTAGCTGAGCAATCACAAACAAAAAGCTGATTGGCTTAATTTTTGTGATAGGTAGAGATTCACCGCATTATATGTTTGACTCATTGTGCAGTCAAATTGAAATGCCCAGTTTTGTGATGATCAGCTATTGTTTAAATCAACTGATGCTGATACACACAAGTATGTGTGTCTGCATGTATATATGCATGCAAAATATTTTTACAGGGAAGCTAATACAGGTTGTACCTATGAAATTGTCATTGTATATGTCATTGCATTTCTATTACTGTTCTCGTTAATGTATGCCTTCTTTTATTGAAGCAGTGCCTGAAACATTCATGCTGACAGCATTTTATGAAGCCACAGAAGTGACAGTTATTGTGCAGCTTTTTGCTCTATTCTGAAAGCTTTCTATTAAGCACATTGACAGCCTTTCTGCTCTACAGCACACAGTGACAAGTGCCTCAGCATAGTTTCCTTGCAGTACTGCTTGGTAAATCAGTCCCACTGTGTCAGCTAATATTAGAAAAGGAAATGAACCCAACATCTGTTATTTCATCCTATGAAGCAGGAGAGGAAAAGCCATCTGCTCGTGCTTACAGGATTACTGTACAGTGCACTGGCTTTCATAATTCTGCAGAAATAAATGGATTAGTGACTCCCTGCTTGCTTTTCCAGTACTAATGTCAAGCCTTCTTTCCTTAATTAAAACACGAGGACACTCAAGCAGTAAGGAAAGGGCTTTGTGGATGCAGTTTGAAATGAGGCAGTTATAAAATATTTACATGTGTTGCATTGAGATATGCTGCTTTCCAATAGAGAATGTAACATCTATAGA